>NC_000086.7:132555478-132858812 GCF_000001635.26 Mus musculus
CCTGTAACCAGGCAAGATTTCAGTGGAGGGATTGGGACATAAACCAGCCACAAAACCTTCTATCTACCATTTGTCCTATCTACAAAACATACTCATATAAAGACAGAACAGAAATTGTAAGAATGACCAACCAATGACTGGTCCAGCTTGAAACCCATGTTATAAAGTGTACATAATCTTTTATTAATTTATGTTTTAAATTTATTTTATATCCTGGTCACAGCTGCCCTCCTCTCCTCCCAGTCCCACTATTACAAATCCCCTCCCCATTGCCTCCTCTACTTCTCCTCTGAGAATCCTTAGCTACCAGCATACCCTGGGGACATCTAGTCCCACCATGACTAGGCACATCCTCTCCCACTAAGGACCATCCATGAAGTCCAGGTAAGCAGAAAGAGAGACAATGTCAGGTAACAGAGACCTAAACAGTCCCTGCTCTACTTTTTAGAGGTCCCACATGAAGGTCAAGTGGCACAATTGCTAAAAATGTGTAGGATGCCTAGGTGTAGCCTATGGATACTCCCTGGTTGGTGGTCAAGTGTCTGTGAGATTCCAAGGTCCAGGTTAATTGTCTCTATAAGTCTTTTTGTAGTGTCCTTAGCCACTCTAACTGACTCAATTCTATCCTCCAGTCCTCCAAGAGACTTCCTGAACTCTGTATGATATTTGGGTGTAGACCTCTACATCTGTCTCCATCCATTGCTAGATGAAGACTCTTAGGAGACAGTTATGCTAGATTCCTGTCTTTAAGCATAGCACAGTATCATTAATAGTGTCAGGGGGTTGGCTTTCTCACATGTCTCTAGTTGGGGCAGACATTGATTGACTGTTCCTTTAATCTCTGCTACATTTTAATCCCTGCACATATTGTGGGCAAGACAAATTTTGGGTTGAAAGTTTTGTGGGTAGATTGATATCCTCTTCCACCTCTGGAAGTCCTGCCTGGCTACAGTAAATGGCCACAATTAGTCTCTCACTAACCTCCATATGTTCATAGCAGCTTTATTTGTCATAGGTAGAAACAGGAAACAACCTATATGTGCCTCAACTGAAGTATGGATAAAGAAAATGTGGTACATCTATATAATGTATGTTATCCAACTATTAAAAACAGAAACATCATGAAATTTGTAGGAAAATGGATAGAACTAGGAAAATATCATCCTGAGTGAGGTAACCCAGACCCAGAAAGACATTCATGACAGCACTGTATGTACTCACTTATAAGTAGACATTAGCCATAAAGTATGGGATAAGGATGCTGTACAATTCATACATCCAATGATACTAAGTAATAAGGAGACCCCAGTGGGGGATGGTTGAATCTCATCCAGAAGGGGAAACTAAATAGTCATCAGAGGTGGCTGGGAAAGTGGGTAAGGAGGGGAACAGGGATGAGAATCAGGTGTGGATGAGGGGGGAGCTGGAGAGAGCAAGGAGTGAGAATGGAGATCATTGGGGGACAAATCTGCAACTAGGTGGTGGCTTGGGACTAGAGAGGATACTAGGAGCCTATGGGGGCAAACCTAGGAGAAAAGTACATTCTTAAGCTCCAAGAAAATTAACGTGAAAAACTCTCCTCTTTCAATTGAAATCTTGATAATAGTAATTTTATATAGGAAACACATAAATGGAACTGTATTTAGTTACATATCTCTCTTCATACATACAAATACATTTTTGGTAGAAAATGAATTAATGAATTTATGTGTTTGGCATTTTACCCTCTCTGCATTGAAGAAATTTAATAAAACCATGATAATAGTTTTAATCATTAAAATTAACATTCTGTTATAATATCTTAGTTGTAGGGAATATTAATGATGTCATGGCAACACTATAAAATTTATTTTTTTTCTTTTTTTTTTCTTTTTTTTTCCCATTTTTATTAGGTATTTACCTCATTTACATTTCCAATGCTATACCAAAAGTTCCCCATACCCACCCACCCCCACTCCCCTACCCACCCACTCTCCCTTTTTGGCCCTGGCGTTCCACTGTACTGGGGCATATAAAGTTTGCGTGTCCGATGGGCCTTTCTTTCCAGTGATGGCCGACTAGGCCATCTTTTGATACATATGCAGCTAGAGTCAAGAGCTCCGGGGTACTGGTTAGTTCATAATGTTGTTCCACCTATAGGGTTGCAGATCCCTTTAGCTCCTTATTGGCATATACAAAACAAAAAATTCATTCATCAGCTTACTATTTTTATAGTTTGAATAATATCTAACCACTCTTAAATTTGCAGCCACATCCCCAGTGTAAAATCTTTAGGAATATTGAGTATTTTAGGACAAAATTTCGTGTAAGGCTGAATTATTGTTAATCAAATAATGTTATTATAAAGCAATTCAGATCTTTCTTTCCTTTCATTTTTGCATATTCTCAATATCTGAAAAAATGTCAGTTTCAATAATTAGGATTTTCTTCTGTATTTTATTAGACATTTTCTTTATTTGCATTTCAAATATTATCCCCTTTCCTGATTTCCCCTGCAAATACCCCCTATCCCCTTCTCCCTCCCCCTACTCACCAACCCATATATTCCAGGTTTCTGGCCCTGGCATTCTCATACACTGGGCTATAGAGCCTTCATAGGACCAAGGGCCTCTCCTCCAATGATGACCAACAAGGCCATCCTCTGCTACATATGCAGCAAGAGCCATGAGTCCCTCCATGTGTACACTTTGGTTGGTGGTTTAGTCTATGGGAGCTCTGGGGGTACCGGTTGGTTCATATTTTTCCTCCTATGGGGCTGCAAACCCCTTCAGCTCCTTAGTCCTTTCTCTAGCTCCTCCATTGGGGACACAGTGCTCAGTCCAATGATTGGCTGAGAGCATCCACTTCTGTATTTGGCAGGTACTGGTAGAGAGTTTCAGGAGGCAGCTATATCAGGCTTCTGCCAGCTTGCACCTGTTGACATCCACAATAATGTCTGGGTTTGGTGACTGTATATGGGATGGATCGCCAGGTAGGGTAGTCTTGGGATGGCCTTTCCTTCAGTCTCTGTTTCACACATTGTCTCTGCAACTCCTTCCATGGGTATTTTGTTCCCCTTTCTAAAAAGGACCAAATTATCCACACTGTGATCTTCCTTCTTCTTGAGGTTCAATTGGTCTGTGAATTTTATCTTATGTATTCTAAGCTTCTGGGCTAATATAAACTTATTAGTGAGTGTATATCATGTATGTACTTTTGTGATTGGATTACCTCACTCAGGATGATATTTTCTAGTTCCATCAATTTGCCTAAGAATTTCATGAATTCATTGTTTTTAATAGTTGAGTAGTACTCCACGGTGTAAATGTACCACACTTTTTGTATTAATTCCTCTGTTGAGGGATATCTGTGTTGTCTCCAGCTTCTGATTATTATAATAAGGCTGCTAGAATATAGTGTAGCATGTGTCCTTATTACATGTTGGAGCATCTTCTGGGTATATGCCTAGGAGTATTATTGCTGGGTCCAATGTCCAATTTTCTGAGGAATCACCAAACTAATTTCTAGAGTGGTTGTACCATATTGCCATCCCATCATCAATGGAGGAGTGTCCTTCTTTCTTCACATCCTCTCCAGCATCTGCTGTCACCTGAGTTTTTGATCTTAGCCATTCTGACTGAAGTGAGGTTGAATCTCACGAATCTGAGGTGGATTTTCACAAACACTTGTTAACTTAAACATAATTTATTTACAAATTATTCAGCATATAACTAAAGTACCAAAGGCTGAGTACTTTATATAAAATAAGAGGGTTTGTTTTGACTTTAAATGCAGTTCTCAGTGTTGAAGAACATACTAACAATATTCTCGTCAACATCTCATCGCAATTCTCATCCAAATTGTCTAAAGAGATACAGAAGAGAGATGGGGAGGCTACAAGTAAGACAGGAAACCAGAAACCAAGAATGACTTTGCTTCTTCATTATTATAGCAGGTTTTTCTCACAGAAACAAACTTACTTCTTTAACACCTAGTGTTAATCCAGTCAGGATACTTTGACTGGGTCTTCACGTCTTAAAGTCAACTACCTGTGTACTATCATGTTGAGTACCAAGATTCCAGTGTGCCCTGTTTTAAATGAGATTGATGTAGTCCATATATTCTTGTGTCTGAAAACTTGATTATTTATTGGTGACTCTGGGAGGTTTAGCAAATGTGGCACTGATGGAGGAAGTGTGGCACTGGAGGCAGTTTTTGAGAATTTATAGAACTGAGCCATTTCCAATTGCTGTCTCTGCTTTGTGCTTGTGCTTTGAGATGTGAGCTCTCAGCTTCTTGATCCTGTTGCCATACATCCTGCCAACTGTCATAATGGACACTTATCCTTCTAGAACTCTATACCAAAAAGAAATCTCTCTTCCCTGAGTTTCCTTTGATCATGGGGTTTTATCACAGCAATACAGAATTAAACAAGATACATTGCATAAACTTTTAAATAATTCTTAAGAAAATCTTGAACATTCTTTCAATGTAATAGAAAATGGATATGTATGGATAGTTTAATAAAATATAAATAGCAAGTTAAAAATTATAGACATGGTCTTTTTATATAATTAAAATATTCTCTTTAAAATATATATTTCCTTGTGTAGTTATATCCTTGCCACACCAAGAATGTGTTGATATCTATTAGTTTCTAAAGTACTTCATAGAAAAGTAATAACAACAGCAGGTATAGTAATCAGAGACTATGAGCCTATAGATTTGTCTTCATTTTAGCAAGCAGATGAAAGTTTAAAATTTGAGTTTTTAGTGTGAAATAATTTTGTACAAGATAATTTATAAAAATGTCCTGACCAATTAACAGCTGACTTCTGATCTAAATAGATAATTCTGGTGTTTTCCTATATTGCCTTAGCAGTTAAGACAACTTTAAAACACACTAATTGCATTAAAAAGAAAGAAAGAAAGGAACTTCATACAGAACAAAAATGAAAATGACTACTGGGATGTCACATCTTGAGGAACAGCTATTTCTTGTTAGGGTTCCCTATTACTTTCTCTACATACTGAACAGCTTATGTTAAAAAGGCACAACACTAAAACTACCCAAAGGCACACACAAATAAACTTTACAAAAATTATACGGACTTTTGCTCTAACAATGTAAAAAAGATTAAGCAACACTTACTTTACATCAACCAGTGTGACCAGAAACATTGCATGTGGTTTTTTTTTGTCATTTTTTATTAGATATTTTCTTCATTTATATTTCAAATGCTATCCCGAAAGTCCCCTACACCCTCCCCCACTCTGCTCCCCTAATCTCACACTCTCACTTCTTGGCCCTGGCATTCTCCTGCACTGGCACATATAAAGATTGCAAGACCAAGGGGCCTCTCTTCCCAATGATGGCTGACTGATCCATCTTCTACTACATATGTAGCTAGAGACATGAGCTCTGGGGGTACTGGTTAGTTCCTATTGTTGTTCCACCTATAGTGTTGCAGACCCCTTCAGCTCCTTGTGTATTTTATCTAGCTCCTCCATTGGGGGCCTGTGTTCCATCTAATAGATGACTGTGAGCATCCACTTCTGTATTTGCCAGATACTGGCATAGCCTCACAAGAGACAGCTATATCAGGGTCCTTTCAGCAAAATGTTGCTGGCATATGCAATAGTGTCTGCATTTGGTGGCTGATTATGGGATGGATCCCAGGGTGGGGCAGTCTCTGGATGGTCCATCCTTTCATCTCAGCTCCAAACTTTTTATCTGTTACTCCTTCCCTGGGTATTCTGTTTCTATTCTAAGAAGGAATGAAGTATCCACATTTTGGTCTTCCTTCATCTTGATATTCTTGTGTTTCATAGATTGTATCGTGGGTATTCTAAGTTTCTGGGCTAATATCCACTTATCAAGTGAGTTCTTTTGTTATTGGGTTACCTCACTCAGGATGATATCCTCCAGATACATTCATTTGCCTAAGAATTTCATAAATTCGTGGTTTTTAATAGCTGAGTAGTACTCCATTGTGTAAATGTACCACATTTTCTGTATCCATTCCTCTGTTGAGGGACATATGGATTCTTTGCAATTTCTGACTATAACAATATAAAAAAAAAGATTAGGCAACACTTACTTTAAAGCAACCACTATGAACAAAAATATTGCATGTGTTTATAACACACCTAAAACTGACTCATGCATGCTGGCTTACTTCTACTAGTCCTAGAATGTGGAAAAGAATAGTTACTATGGCAGAATGATCCTGACTGGGATGTTATTTTGAGGAGTATACATGGCTTTACTTGAAATTGCCAGCCTCATCAAACCTATGGTACTATTAGGTTCCAGTAGAACCCACTCCCCAAATATCTACTAGGAAGTGGGCACTAGTGGAATATTGTAAGTTATTGGAAGCATATCATCAAAGGAATTTGTAGAACATGAATCTTCTTCTCTGCTTTTGTCCACAGCCATAAGTTTAGAAGCTTTAGTTGCTACATATTATCCCAATGATATATATCCTTTCCATAGATCCTAGCACAAAAGGGATGACCTAGCATGTACTGAAATATTTAAGACTGTGAGCCAAAATTTTTGCTCTTTACAACTTCATTAGTTTGGGTATTTTGTTATAATGACAGGATGCTGACATATAAGATTTCAAGATGACAGTTAGAAGAGTCTAACCTTTGTCCACATGTGTAAACTAATTTATCAGCTATTTCAAAATGAAAGTAGCATCTTAGCGGGCATCAATGAGAGGGGAGCCCCTTGGTCCTGTGAAGGGTTGATGACCCAGGGTTGGGGAATACTAGGAAGTTGAGGCAGGAGTGGGTGGGTGGGGGAACACCCTCATAGAGGCAGGAAAAGGGGTAGGGGCTTGTGGAGGGGAAACTCAGAAGGGGGATAAAAATTTAAATGTAAATAAATAAAATAACCAATAAAATGTGGAAAAAAAGAAAGTAGCACTAAGAGGGCACAAGAGTCTAACTAGTAACCGTGAACAGGACAGTAGGAAAAATATACAATGCCAGCACAGGGAGGATCAGAAGAGGGATTTGAACAATCAAGATGCTTAAAAATATCTAGGAGTCGATAGGGAAGCAGGCTACCCGGGCCTGATCTGGGGCACAAGTCCCTTCCGCTCGACTCGAGACTCGAGCCCCGGGCTACCTTGCCAGCAGAGTCTTGCCCAACACCCGCAAGGGTCCACACGGGACTCCCCACGGGACCCTAAGACCTCTGGTGAGTGGATCACAGTGCCTGCCCCAATCCAATCGCGCGGAACTTGAGACTGCGGTACATAGGGAAGCAGGCTACCCGGGCCTGATCTGGGGCACAAGTCCCTTCCGCTCGACTCGAGACTCAAGCCCCGGGCTACCTTGCCAGCAGAGTCTTGCCCAACACCCGCAAGGGTCCACACGGGACTCCCCACGGGACCCTAAGACCTCTGGTGAGTGGACCACAGTGCCTGCCCCAATCCAATCGCGTGGAACTTGAGACTGCGGTACATAGGGAAGCAGGCTACCCGGGCTTGATCTGGGGCACAAACCCCTTCCACTCCACTCGAGCCCCGGCTACCTTGCCAGCTGAGTCGCCTGACACCCGCAAGGGCCCACACAGGATTCCACACGTGATCCTAAGACCTCTAGTGAGTGGAACACAACTTCTGCCAGGAGTCTGGTTCGAACACCAGATATCTGGGTACCTGCCTTGCAAGAAGAGAGCTTGCCTGCAGAGAATACTCTGCCCACTGAAACTAAGGAGAGTGCTACCCTCCAGGTCTGCTCATAGAGGCTAACAGAGTCACCTGAAGAACAAGCTCTTAACAGTGACAACTAAAACAGCTAGCTTCAGAGATTACCAGATGGCGAAAGGCAAACGTAAGAATCCTACTAACAGAAATCAAGACCACTCACCATCATCAGAACGCAGCACTCCCACCCCACCTAGTCCTGGGCACCCCAACACAACCGAAAATCTAGACCCAGATTTAAAAACATTTCTCATGATGATGATAGAGGACATCAAGAAGGACTTTCATAAGTCACTTAAAGATTTACAGGAGAGCACTGCTAAAGAGTTACAGGCTCTTAAAGAAAAGCAGGAAAACACAGCCAAACAGGTGATGGAAATGAACAAAACCATACTAGAACTAAAAGGGGAAGAAGACAAAATAAAGAAAACCCAAAGCGAGGCAACGCTGGAGATAGAAACCCTAGGAAAGAGATCTGGAACCATAGATGCGAGCATCAGCAACAGAATACAAGAAATGGAAGAGAGAATCTCAGGTGCAGAAGATTCCATAGAGAACATCGACACAACAGTCAAAGAAAATACAAAATGCAAAAGGATCCTAACTCAAAACATCCAGGTAATCCAGGACACAATGAGAAGAGCAAACCTACGGATAATAGGAATTGATGAGAATGAAGATTTTCAACTTAAAGGGCCAGCTAATATCTTCAACAAAATAATAGAAGAAAACTTCCCAAACATAAAAAAAGAGATGCCCATGATCATACAAGAAGCATACAGAACTCCAAATAGACTGGACCAGAAAAGAAATTCCTCCCGACACATAATAATCAGAACAACAAATGCACTAAATAAAGATAGAATATTAAAAGCAGTAAGGGAGAAAGGTCAAGTAACATATAAAGGAAGACCTATCAGAATTACACCAGACTTTTCACCAGAGACTATGAAAGCCAGAAGAGCCTGGACAGATGTTATACAGACACTAAGAGAACACAAATGCCAGCCCAGGCTACTATACCCGGCCAAACTCTCAATTACCATAGATGGAGAAACCAAAGTATTCCACGACAAAACCAAGTTCACACAATATCTTTCCACGAATCCAGCCCTTCAAAGGATAATAACAGAAAAGAAGCAATACAAGGACGGAAATCACGCCCTAGAACAACCAAGAAAGTAATCATTCAACAAACCAAAAAGAAGACAGCCACAAGAACAGAATGCCAACTCTAACAACAAAAATAAAAGGGAGCAACAATTACTTTTCCTTAATATCTCTTAATATCAATGGACTCAATTCCCCAATAAAAAGACATAGACTAACAGACTGGCTACACAAACAGGACCCAACATTCTGCTGCTTACAGGAAACCCATCTCAGGGAAAAAGACAGACACTACCTCAGAGTGAAAGGCTGGAAAACAATTTTCCAAGCAAATGGACTGAAGAAACAAGCTGGAGTAGCCATTTTAATATCGGATAAAATCGACTTCCAACCCAAAGTTATCAAAAAAGACAAGGAGGGACACTTCATACTCATCAAAGGTAAAATCCTCCAAGAGGAACTCTCAATTCTGAATATCTACGCACCAAATGCAAGGGCAGCCACATTCATTAGAGACACTTTAGTAAAGCTCAAAGCATACATTGCACCTCACACAATAATAGTGGGAGACTTCAACACACCACTTTCTTCAAAGGACAGATCGTGGAAACAGAAACTAAACAGGGACACAGTGAAACTAACAGAAGTTATGAAACAAATGGACCTGACAGATATCTACAGAACATTTTATCCTAAAACAAAAGGATATACCTTCTTCTCAGCACCTCATGGTACCTTCTCTAAAATTGACCACCTAATTGGTCACAAAACAAGCCTCAACATATACAAAAATATTGAAATTGTCCCATGCATCCTATCAGATCAACATGGACTAAGGCTGATCTTCAATAACAAAAGAAATAATGGAAAGCCAACATTCACCTGGAAACTGAACAACACTCTTCTCAATGATACCTTGGTCAAGGAAGGAATAAAGAAAGAAATTAAAGACTTTTTAGAGTTTAATGAAAATGAAGCCACAACGTACCCAAAACTTTGGGACACAATGAAAGCATTTCTAAGAGGGAAACTCATAGCTCTGAGTGCCTCCAAGAAGAAACGGGAGAGAGCACATACTAGCAGCTTGACAACACATCTAAAAGCTCTAGAAAAAAAGGAAGCAAATTCACCCAAGAGGAGTAGACGGCAGGAAATAATCAAACTCAGGGGTGAAATCAACCAAGTGGAAACAAGAAGAACTATTCAAAGAATTAACCAAACGAGGAGTTGGTTCTTTGAGAAAATCAACAAGATAGATAAACACTTAGCTAGACTTACTAAAGGACACAGGGACAAAATCCTAATTAACAAAATCAGAAATGAAAAGGGAGACATAACAACAGATCCTGAAGAAATCCAAAACACCATCAGATCCTTCTACAAAAGGCTATACTCAATAAAACTGGAAAACCTGGACGAAATGGACAAATTTCTGGACAGATACCAGGTACCAAAGTTGAGTCAGGATCAAGTTGACTATCTAAACAGTCCCGTATCACCTAAAGAAATAGAAGCAGTTATTAATAGTCTCCCAGCCAAAAAAAGCCCAGGACCAGACGGGTTTAGTGCAGAGTTCTATCAGACCTTCAAAGAAGATCTAATTCCAGTTCTGCACAAACTATTTCACAAAATAGAAGTAGAAGGTACTCTACCCAACTCATTTTATGAAGCCACTATTACTCTGATACCTAAACCACAGAGAGACCCAACAAAGATAGAGGACTTCAGACATATTTCTCTTATGAATATCGATGCAAAAATCCTCAATAAAATTCTTGCTAGCCGAATCCAAGAACATATTAAAGCAATCATCCATCCTGACCAAGTAGGTTTTATTCCAGGAATGCAGGGATGGTTTAATATACGAAATCCATCAATGTAATCCATTATATAAACAAACTCAAAGACAAAAACCACATGATCATCTCGTTAGATGCAGAAAAAGCATTTGACAAGATCCAACACCCATTCATGATAAAAGTTTTGGAAAGATCAGGAATTCAAGGCCCATACCTAAACATGATAAAAACAATCTACAGCAAACCAGTAGCCAACATCAAAGTAAATGGAGAGAAGCTGGAAGCAATCCCACTAAAATCAGGGACTAGACAAGGCTGCCCACTTTCTCCCTACCTTTTCAACATAGTACTTGAAGTATTAGCCAGAGCAATTCGACAACAAAAGGAGATCAAGGGGATACAAATTGGAAAAGAGGAAGTCAAAATATCACTTTTTGCAGATTATATGATAGTATATATAAGTGACCCTAAAAATTCTACCAGAGAACTCCTAAACCTGATAAACAGCTTCGGTGAAGTAGCTGGATATAAAATAAACTCAAACAAGTCAATGGCCTTTCTCTATACAAAGAATAAACAGGCTGAGAAAGAAATTAGGGAAACAACACCCTTCTCAATAGTCACAAATAATATAAAATATCTTGGCGTGACTCTAACTAAGGAGGTGAAAGATCTGTATGATAAAAACTTCAAATCTCTGAAGAAAGAAATTAAAGAAGATCTCAGAAGATGGAAAGATCTCCCATGCTCATGGATTGGCAGGATCAACATTGTAAAAATGGCTATCTTGCCAAAAGCAATCTACAGATTCAATGCAATCCCCATCAAAATTCCAACTCAATTCTTCAACGAATTGGAAGGAGCAATTTGCAAATTTGTCTGGAATAACAAAAAACCTAGGATAGCAAAAAGTCTTCTCAAGGATAAAAGAACTTCTGGCGGAATCACCATGCCAGACCTAAAGCTTTACTACAGAGCAATTGTGATAAAAACTGCATGGTACTGGTATAGAGACAGACAAGTAGACCAATGGAATAGAATTGAAGATCCAGAAATGAACCCACACACCTGTGGTCACTTGATCTTCGACAAGGGAGCTAAAACCATCCAGTGGAAGAAAGACAGCATTTTCAACAATTGGTGCTGGCACAACTGGTTGTTATCGTGTAGAAGAATGCGAATCGATCCATACTTATCTCCTTGTACTAAGGTCAAATCTAAGTGGATCAAGGAACTTCACATAAAACCAGAGACACTGAAACTTATAGAGGAGAAAGTGGGGAAAAGCCTTGAAGATATGGGCACAGGGGAAAAATTCCTGAACAGAACAGCAATGGCTTGTGCTGTAAGATCGAGAATCGACAAATGGGACCTAATGAAACTCCAAAGTTTCTGCAAGGCAAAAGACACCGTCAATAAGACAAAAAGACCACCAACAGATTGGGAAAGGATCTTTACCTATCCTAAATCAGATAGGGGACTAATATCCAACATATATAAAGAACTCAAGAAGGTGGACTTCAGAAAATCAAATAACCCCATTAAAAAATGGGGCTCAGAACTGAACAAAGAATTCTCACCTGAGGAATACCGAATGGCAGAGAAGCACTTTAAAAAATGTTCAACATCCTTAATCATCAGGGAAATGCAAATCAAAACAACCCTGAGATTCCACCTCACACCAGTCAGAATGGCTAAGATCAAAAATTCAGGTGACAGCAGATGCTGGCGAGGATGTGGAGAAAGAGGAACACTCCTCCATTGTTGGTGGGAGTGCAGGCTTGTACAACCACTCTGGAAATCAGTCTGGCGGTTCCTCAGAAAACTGGACATAGTACTACCGGAGGATCCAGCAATACCTCTCCTGGGCATATATCCAGAAGATGCCCCAACAGGTAAGAAGGACACATGCTCCACTATGTTCATAGCAGCCTTATTTATAATAGCCAGAAGCTGGAAAGAACCTAGATGCCCCTCAATAGAGGAATGGATACAGAAAATGTGGTACATCTACACAATGGAGTACTACTCAGCTATTAAAAAGAATGAATTTATGAAATTCCTAGCCAAATGGATGGACCTGGAGGGCATCATCCTGAGTGAGGTAACACATTCACAAAGAAACTCACACAATATGTATTCACTGATAAGTGGATATTAGCCCCAAACCTAGGATACCCAAGATATAAGATATAATTTGCTAAACACATGAAACTCAAGGAGAATGAAGACTGAAGTGTGGACACTATGCCCCTCCTTAGATTTGGGAACAAAACACCCATGGAAGGAGTTACAGAGACGGAGTTTGGAGCTGAGATGAAAGGATGGACCATGTAGAGACTGCCATAGCCAGGGATCCACCCCATAATCAGCATCCAAACGCTGACACCATTGCATACACTAGCAAGATTTTATTGAAAGGATGCAGATGTAGCTGTCTCTTGTGAGACTATGCCGGGGCCCAGCAAACACAGAAGTGGATGCTCACAGTCAGCTAATGGATGGATCATAGGGCTCCCAATGGAGGAGCTAGAGAAAGTAGCCAAGGAGCTAAAGGGATCTGCAACCCTATAGGTGGAACAACATTATGAGCTAACCAGTACCCCGGAGCTCTTGACTCTAGCTGCATATATATCAAAAGATGGCCTAGTCGGCCATCACTGGATAGAGAGGCCCATTGGACTTGCAAACTTTATATGCCCCAGTACAGGGGAATACCAGGGCCAAAAAGGGGGAGTGGGTGGGCAGGGGAGTGGGGGTGGGTGTATATGGGGGACTTTTGGTATAGCATTGGAAATGTAAATGAGTTAAATACCTAATAAAAAATGGAAAAAAAAATATCTAGGAGTCAAAGAAAGAAGAGGTTATCAGAATTGATGAAGTTAAAAATACCACTGTGGATTCTGCATGCTTTTTCTGAAGAAATATCCATTATCTTTTATCACAAAAGACTTCAATAGCTTGTGTAACAGCCTTTGATCTCTTATAGTTCCCCAATAGTAATCTTATTTGTGCTTGTTTCTAATGAACCAAGTAGCATACTCAGCAAAGGATATTACCATATTAAAATAAATATGTAAATAACAATCATTTTCTATTTGCCTTCGTTCCAAGTGAGTAGCATATAATGAGTGTGTAATAAGTTCTGGACCTTTTACTATACTTTAACCACCTATAGCTTAAAAATTTGAGATACTTCTATATACTAGCAGGAGATTATATACTAAATATACAGCCACTTAATATGTGGCTTAATATGTAGTTCTATGAACATTACATAGACCATTCCATACCTTCACCATGTGTATTGGCTACTTTTTATTCCTGTGATAAAACACTATAATCAAAGTAATTTAGAGAATAAAGAGTTTATTTTGGCATATACACTTTAGATTCTATAATGTCATGTCAAGACCCAGCAGGCAATTGCATGAAACTGTGATGGATATTTCTCATTCAAACCACCACATGATGGATGCCAGAACCATCATTGTATTTCATCTATTAATACTCTATTCTTTTTAGGGGCAGGCATTCTGTACATGCTTTTACTTTGGAAACTGGTTCAGAAGTTGAATTTTTAGTGACTGTGTTTAAAAAAACTGGGGTCACATGTCATTGATGCATCTGCAGTGAAGGCACAGTATCTAACTTCAATCTACATAATCCCATGGTCTGGATATAAACTCTTATTGCTCCAAAGTCTCATGTTCTCATATAATATAGGTGATATACAAGTTGGGATGCATATGCTGCAAGGACCTCTTTTATCACTGTCCTAGACATGGGACATAATCCCATAATATATGCCTATATTCCAAAATTTAGTGCCATGCAAACTTCACAGGTATTATGCATATCACTACCACTGAAAAAACACCTATGGATCATACATACAACACATACCTGGTGTTAGGAAACTTTTCTCTGGTCCTAACCTCTATTGTCAAGGCTGACGGATACCTGAGAAGAAAAGGAGGAGAGGAAATGGAGGGGAGGGTAGATGAAGGGCAGGAACTGGGTGGAGAGGTGGGATGTGAAGCTGTGATTAGGGTTTAACATTAATTAATTAATTAATATATAAAAATTCAAGAAAAAAGATATAGGACTGTCTTATCATCTTCCATTATCAAAGATCTCAATACTTTTACCATCAGTATGGACACTTGTAGCCTTAAATTCTTAAATTCTATAGTTTTTATTTATTTCTTCCCAGAGGCTAAAGAACTTCAGGTAAAATATTTTCTTGGAGCATTATAAAAGCGTAACCATTTGCACCTCAATTGACTCATAATTTCACATTCACTCAAAGAAAAAAGATTGTCCAACAAAACCATCTTTGATGTTAGGAAGCACTGAATTCTCCAATAAGCTCGCACATGTCTACAAGCACACATTTTCAAGCATATACAACATCATTTATCTATGATTTGAGTGACAAATGTACTATTTCAAGGATTCTCAATAAGCTATTTAGACAATAAATGTTATAAGACAAACTCAGAAAACCAATTTATGGATAAAAACCAAAAGTTCAACAAAGAGTCAAATCAAACAAATAAACAGAAGTGATAAAGCTGATGGATAGTATGAATACTATTAAATTATAGGGGACCATTATTGCGTCCCGCTCGACCGGCAAGAAAGACGCAACAAACCAGAATCTTCTGTGGCAAAAGCTTTATTGCTTGCTTCTCAGGAAGATCCTGAACCGGGAAAATGGCGCTGCTTTTATAACCCGCAGCGTGACGTTTCAGCACCTGATATGGCGTGACAGCTCCTGGTTCGTTGCTTGCCCATCACCCCACTATTACACCCCGAGAATGGGAGTGACTAGGAGTGAATTCACTCTCGCACCTGCGTACAAGGCTTGTTTACTAGTTAGGCACCATCTTATAATGGCGATTGCTCGCGGCACACACGGCTCTCCTCAGAGATTACTGGCGGCACACATGGGATTGCTCGCAGCACGTACCGGCTTTCCACAGACCATGTCAATAGAAAGTCGGGTTAAGTAAAGGAATTTGTAAAAGTGAAGTGAGTTCATTTGCAATATCAGAAACACTAGCGGACTTCTGGTTCAGCCTGTGTTCATTGAGAGATGATGCACCGAACCCTCAAGAGACTGGAGGCCCCAGAGAGTTTAGAGGTCAGGTGGGGTGGGGGTTGGGTGCATCCATATGGAGACAAGGTGGGGTGGGGAGAAAGTGTGGGATATGGAGCAGTCAGAGTGTGGCTAGGGGACAGGGAATGGAATATGGACTGTAAAAAATAAATTAAAATAAAAAATATAAAAAAGTTTAAGCAATGAAGAATGTCTACACTTACATAAGACCCCTAAGAATACCTCACATTCTTTTCTGTTTCTACTCAGCCTCACCCTTTGATGTCTCTCAAATTCATGGTCTTGGTTTCTTCAATTTTTGTTACAAATTGACATACTCATTTCTAAATATACAAAAACAACCTGCTCAGAGATGGCCACTTGATATTGAACTTAAAGTCTCCTCTACAGGAAGAAATCATGCCTTGTACTGGAAACGGAACCAACTACCCAGGGTTATTCAAGTCATGGATCTTTTTACTTTTTTCTCTCCTCTCCTCTCCTCTCCTCTCTTCTCCTCTCCTCTCCTCTCCTCTCCTCTCCTCTCCTCTCCTCTCCTCTCCTCTCCTCTCCTCTCCTCTCCTTTCCTTTTCTTTTTTTTTCTCTTCTTTTCTTTTCTTGTTTTGTTTTTGTTTGTTTGTTTTTTTTTTCCAGACAGGGTTTCTCTGTGTAGTCTTGGCTGTCCTGGAACTCACTTTGTAGACCAGGCTATCCTCGAACTCAGAGATCTACCTGCCTCTGCCTCCCAAGTGCTGGGATTAAAGGGGTGCACCACCACACCTGGCTAAGTCATGGATCTTAAAAGAACCTTCAACTATCATTTTAATAAAACAGCATAGTTCCTAACTAACATCTTAAACATCTATCCTTGTAGCCATAGATAAGAACAGTTCTCATCCCTTATCAGAGAAACTTATCTTTTCAACAGATAGAGGTCATAACAGAAAACAAAATGCAGTGCAACCAAATTACAGTGACCAAAATGCCAAGTTAGAGAGTGTAGTCCCTACTGATACATCTTCAACACATGTTTTGCAACTAAAGGCCAGACATCATTGTGGAAGAGGTAGAAGAAAGACTGTAAGAGCCTGATGGTCAGGTTGTGGTTTCAGAGTTTTCTCCTAGAAGTGTCAGAAGCTATACCCATGATGTCTCTTGTTTACAAAACAAAACCTGAACAGTGGTTAACACCAATGGACATGACAAGGAGGAGGGAATAAATCTAATGGAGCCTCAATCCTAGGCAAAGAGCTAAAGGAAATTCAGGAAAATTGAGAGTATAACAAAGTATCTTTTTGAGAAAAGAGCTTCTCAGTCAGATTTTTAAATTGTTTTGTTTAAAGAATCTGTAAAAAATCAGGAAGAGATAATGAAAAGAAAATATAGTTATTTTCTTTATAATTTTATTTCATTTATTCAAAATAAAATTTCAGGTTTAATTGATAACTTATAAACAATTTACTTTAAATGCACTGTGCATACCAAAGGAAAGATATTCACAAATTAAAATTAAAAACAAAAATGGTTAACTACTTTATAACATAAACTCACTTCAGAGTAAAAGTAGAGAATAAAAAAATCATCACAATATATTTTGCATATTATACAAACATGTAAGTGTAGTTTTCTGTACATAAAATCATATCAAGTAGATTTCATAAGAAATTAACTTGTAGCAAAGAGACACATAACATAATAATAGAAGAAATAATTGATCAAAAAGGCCAAATTGTCCTTACTTTCTATGAGCCAAATGATGGAGGAGTTTCAAACTATATGATACATAAACTAAAATGACACAAAGGAAAATAGAAACGTTATAATTTTAATTTTATTATCAATAATACAACTATTGAACAAATGATTAACAACAATATTAAATCTAATACATATCACTTAATAAAATTTAACTAACAACTACAAATCACTACAATAACTGCAGAATAAATATTGTTTTAATTGCTTACTAAATATTCACTAACCTATATTATACCTTGATTAAAATTTAATGTATTTTAAGAAATTGAAATAGTAGTATATTATTTTGCCATATTAAACTAAGGTGCTGATGCTGGGTAAAATGTAAAGCATATGGAAAGAACTTCATGATAAACATTAATAAAAATAAAGACAGAAACTAATCACATTTTAAAATAAAAATAATGGAGAAATCAAGGAAAATACTGTTTAATTATTCATAATGGAATATAATTTATAAAACTCTAGTATGGCTAAAAAAACAAAAGCAAAGAAAAATTAACAAAAATTAAGACTGTTAACAAATACCAAAAATAAAGCAAAAGACCTTACTACATATTCAGCAACTAAAAAAAATGAGCATAAATAAAAATATGACTGACTATAAATGTTTAAATTAAATAATAATATATATGAATCAATTAATTGAAAATTATATAATACTTAGTCTCAACAAAAATAAAATGGTTCTCATAGCTTTTATAGTAATTGAGTAATTACAGTAACTGAATTTGCAATTAAGAGGTTTTGAAAAATAAGTCTCCATTCAGCTGACTGAGGAAGGACTGTTGTGATTCAAAATGTAGCCTGAGTTCTACACTGAAAATGTGTTGGAATCAAACAAAACTATCTAGGATCAGATACTTTAACTCTACACCTCTATCAAATAGTTAAATATCAATTAACAAAATTCCACACAGCACTTTTGTTTGCTATTCACTCCAATGCGAAGACATAACTCATCTATTTTCAAGTAGTAATATATGCCTGAATACTTAACCTCTGATAATGGGCAAATGAAATTAGTGGCAACTGTTCATGACATATATTCAGAGAACAGGATAGGAGAACACTGAATACTCTGTGGAACCATGTGAATGCAATATTTCTGAATACAATGAACAAGCAATAGCTGTGGAAAAAGAGGTTCCCAAATACCAAAGGGTAAAATGACTCCGGGTTTTTAGATAGATGGTGTTGCTTCTTTAAATATGTATGTGCCAGAACTTTGATGACTCCATTATCAAACACATATGTTTATCTCTGTATGTTAGATAGAAATTATGGTTTGAAATTCAAAAGTCTATCTTTATCTGGGGTAACAATATGTGGCATGGTAAATCTTCACTATCTGAAGAAGTACCAATGAGCCTTATCTCCCACTCAGCAACATCATCATAAAGAAAAACAACTGAAACTATAATATACTGTGTTGCTCGGCTATGGTTTTATCTACTGCAGTTTTATGAGATGCATTTTGGCTTATGGAATTTCGAATGCCTGGTGGGTTTATTGAGAATTTCTTTGCAAGTTGAGGTGTCTCTGTATTTCAGAGAATACCAGGATGAGGACTCTGTAGCTCTAAGATATTGTTTCTAGAAGCTGTTCTTACATATAGGGAAACTACCCAGGTGAAGAAATTCTTCCTACTGGCAGGGGCTAAGTGATGAGAATAGAATGCACAGTTAGGCCCTTGAGTCCTTATCAGACTCAAAGATGTAAAGAGAGCACTTGAAATTTTATTGATTGCAACAAAAAGGCTCTTATATAAAATAGGTAGGAAGGAACATTGCTTGACTCATTTTATGAAGTCAGTATTAATCTGGTACCAAAACTAGATAAAGTTAAAATAAAAAAGGAAACAAGACACCAATGTCTCTCATGAACTTATAGACAAAAGTAAAGTTAGAATATCAGAAAAATCTAACAGCATTTAATAAGAATTGTGCCCCCTGACCAATTGTGATTTTACTTTCTCCAAGAATGCAGAACTAGTTTAATATTTGAAAATCAAAGAATAGTAACCAAGCACTCCCTAATTAGATTTAAGGTCCATCCCATGGCGGGGAACCCATGCTTAACAACTGCTCAAGTGATGAAAAACCTGAAACTAGGATAGGCCATAGGCTTAGGGACAAACAAAATATTATTGTTCATAATAAATAAACATGAATGATAAAATGACTTTAATTGGCATCTGCTCTACCCATAGGACAAAGCCTTTTTTACTCCTAAAAGAGAAGCTTTTACTTTCAGTAAATTGGAAGTAACATAAAGACCCACAACTGGACAAGGTGTTGAGATTAAGAGACTTTGAAGGACTCAGTTCTAATTGAGATAGCTTCATCAAACTCTTCCCCTCAGGGTTCAAGTAACTATGCTGAATAGAAGGCAGAAGGATTTTAAGAGCCAGTGGGGAGACCTGATTCCAGGGAAAAAGTATCTCCCAGGTAAAAACAGGGCAACTACTTACTCTATAAACTCATAGGAACTATGCCAGCTTGTACAAGGCCAACACAAATTGAAGCCAGATGGGGCCCCAGGGCTGAAATGGAAAAGTAGGTATTGGCTCCTATATATAATAAACAAGGTCTCTGCAAGAAACATCTGTTTGCAAAGAAATTAAGTCTCTCCAGTGGATTTATTGGATTTATTAACCACATTTAAGGATATGCCCAAGAGTTGTTCCAAAATTAAAAAATAAAAAAATAAAAAAGTAAATGGAACTTTTGCAGTTTTTGTTTGTTTGTTTGTTTGTTTTAAATCTCATATTGCTTTGTTGGACATTTTCTGGTCTTGTACTTTGGGTTGTTATTTATTTGATTTTTTTTTTTAAGTGAGAGAAAGGGAGTGGAGTTGGATGAATAAAGAGATTGAGAGTATCTGGGAGGACTTGGGGGAGGAGGAACACATGAGCAGAATATATTTGTGGAGCTTCAAATAAAAATAACCCCATAGGCTCTTATATAAGCCTGGTCATCATGGAGTGATACTACTTGAGGGGGGATATGTATCAAATGATGGCCTAGTCGGCCATCACTGGAAAGAGAGGCCCATTGGACAGGCAAACTTTATATGCCCCAGTACAGGGGAACACCAGGGCCAAAAAAAGGGAATGGGTGGGTAGGGGAGTGGGGGGGAGGGTGTGGGGGACTTTTGGGATAGCATTGGAAATGTAATTGAGGAAAATACGTAATAAAAAAATGTAAATAAAAAAAATAGAGTTGTAGCCTTAGAGGAAATGTGACATTAGGAGTTTTGTGGTTGCAAAAGCCCAAGCCAGTCCCAATGTCTCTTGCAGCCTTCAGATTCTCATATAGAAATCTCTTACACTATGTTTACCTATGTGGCCCCATTGTTCCTGCCATAAAGATGATGGAGTAAGCTTCAGAAATTGTAATCAAGTCACCATTAAATTCTTTCCTTTATAAGAGTTGCCATGGTCATGCTACCTTTTTACATCAATAGAACATAAAAGTAGCATTATATGAAATAATTAATTAGAATAAATTAATGAAAGCACCAAAAATACAAACTACTACATTAGAAGATAGAATAACAAATCACAGATAATAATGAAACAGGGATGAAAATGGCATCTGACAAAATCTAACACAGGGGAACCTCTTCATGTTTAAAAAGAGAAACTACAAAAGCTCTAAAGTTAAAATTACTTTGTGAGGAAAGGGTAAACACATTTTCCCATGTTTGGGAAAAAAGAAAGTGTTTTTTTTTTTTTTTTCTAATGAGTGCTACTCAATGTTTCATTGCAAGTTTTAGTAGGCAGTTCCACAAGCAAATAAAAAGTTGGTATCTTCAGAAGAAATAAACTTGACTTCTTTTGCAAATGGCCTGTATTTTAATGTAGAACATCTAAAGGACTGTGTAGTAATTTTAGAGAACTAATGTATTAAGTAGGATAAACTTTCTGATTAATGAGATACATATAAAACGCAATTTCATTTTTATCTGTTCCATTTATTACATGGCATATATGCAAAAGAGAAAAATCATTAAGCCACTAAACATGTAAACTTTTCATTTGAAGAAACATTGATGGAGTTGGCCTAGACTATCCTAAGTAGTCCATATTTATTCTATATGCAAAAGTTAAAATAATATAATACTGACACTCGGAGGAAAACAGATGGAACTAGAGCTTATTAAGTTCCATGAAATAAACTAGTCTTGTGTGTGTATACTTATATCTGTGTGAGCATAGATATACCCATTCTTGTGAGAGTTACATACTGCTATTTTAAGTGACAAATATCGCATGTTCTCTTTGCTAAAAATGCCAGGGCCAAAAAATGGGAATGAGTGGGTAGGGAAGTGGGGGGGGAGGGTATGGGGGACTTTTGGGATAGCATTCTAAATGTAATTGAGGAAAATACGTAATAATAAAAAATATTTAAAAAAATAGATGGACCCAAATATAGAAAAAGGGATTTGGTTTTTGGCATTATATGGGGAAGTACAAGGAGTGAAAAAATTGTTTAACCTGACTCCAGCCCAGGGCTTCCTGGCCAGCAGAGTTGCCTGACACCCGCAAGGGCCCACACAGGATTCCCCACGGGATCCTAAGACCTCTGGTGAGTGGAACACAGCGCTGGCCCCAATCCAATCGCACGGAACCTGAGACTGCGGTACATAGGGAAGCAGACTGCCTAGGCCTGACCCAGGACAAAAGCCCCTTCCGCTCCACTCCAGCCCCGGGCTTTCTGGCCAGCAGAGTTGCCTGACACCCACAAGGGCCCACACAGGATTCCCCACGGGATCCTAAGACTTCTGGTGAATGGAACACAGCGCCGGCCCCAATCCAATTGCGCGGAACCTGAGACTGCGGTACATAGGGAAGCAGACTACCCGGGCCTGACCCGGGGCAAAAGCCCCTTCTGCTCCACTCGAGCCCCAGGATTCCTTGCCAACAGAGTCGCCTGACACCCACAAGGGCCCACACAGGATTCCCCACGGGATCCTAAGACCTCTAGTGAGTGGAACACAACTTCTGCCAGGAGTCCGGTTCGAACACCAGATATCTGGGTACCTTCCCTGCAAGAAGAGAGATTTCCTGCAGAGAATACTCTACCCACTGAAACCAAGGAGAGTGCTACCCTCCCAGGTCTGCTTATAGAGGCTAACAGAGTCACCTGAAGTACAAGCTCTTAACAGAGACAACTATAACAGCTAGCTTCAGAGATTACCAGATGGCAAAAGGCAAATGTAAGAATCCTACTAACAGAAATCAAGACCACTCACCATCATCAGAACACAGCACTCCCACCCCACCTAGTCCTGGGCACCCCAACACAACCGAAAATCTAGACCCAGATTTAAAAGCATTTTTCATGATGATGATAGAGGACATCAAGAAGGACTTTCATAAGTCACTTAAAGAATTACAGGAGAGCACTGCTAAAGAATTACAGGCCCTTAAAGAAAAGCAGGAAAACACAGCCAAACAGGTAGAAGTCCTTAAAGAAAAACAGGAAAACACATCCAAACAGGTAATGGAAATGAACAAAACCATACTAGAAGTAAAAAGGGAAGTAGACACAGTAAAGAAAACCCAAAGCGAGGCAACGCTGGAGATAGAAACCCTAGGAAAGAGATCTGGAACCATAGATGCAAGCATCAGCAACAGAATACAAGAAATGGAAGAGAGAATCTCAGATGCAGAAGATTCCATAGAGAACATCGACACAACAGTCAAAGAAAATACAAAATGCAAAAGGATCCTAACTCAAAACATCCAGGAAATCCAGGACACAATGAGAAGACCAAACCTACGCATAATAGGAGTGGATGAGAATGAAGATTTTCAACTCAAAGGAACAGCAAACATCTTCAACAAAATAATTGAAGAAAACTTCCCAAACATAAAGAAAGAGATGCCCATGATCATACAAGAAGCCTACAGAACTCCAAATAGACTGGACCAGAAAAGAAATTCCTCCCGACACATAATAATCAGAACAACAAATGCACTAAATAAAGATAGAATATTAAAAGCAGTAAGGGAGAAAGGTCAAGTAACATATAAAGGAAGGCCTATCAGAATTACACCAGACTTTTCACCAGAGACTATGAAAGCCAGAAGAGCCTGGACAGATGTTATACAGACATTAAGAGAACACAAATGCCAGCCCAGGCTACTATACCCGGCCACACTCTCAATTACCATAGATGGAGAAACCAAAGTATTCCACGACAAAACCAAATTCACACAATATCTTTCCACGAATCCAGCCCTTCAAAGGATAATAACAGAAAAGAAGCAATACAAGGACGGAAATCACGCCCTAGAACGAACAAGAAAGTAATCCCTCAACAAACCAAAAAGAAGACAGCCACAAGAACAGAATGCCAAATCTAACAACAAAAATAAAAGGAAGCAACAATTACTTTTCCTTAATATCTCTTAATATCAATGGTCTCAATTCCCCAATAAAAAGACATAGACTAACAGACTGACTACACAAACAGGACCCAACATTCTGCTGCTTACAGGAAACCCATCTCAGGGAAAAAGACAGACACTACCTCAGAGTGAAAGGCTGGAAAACAATTTTCCAAGCAAATGGTCTGAAGAAACAAGCTGGAGTAGCCATTTTAATATCGGATAAAATCGACTTCCAACCCAAAGTTTTTAAAAAAGACAAGGAGGGACACTTCATACTCATCAAAGGTAAAATCCTCCAAGAGGAACTCTCAATTCTGAATATCTACGCTCCAAATGCAAGGGCAGCCACATTCATTAAAGACATTTTAGTAAAGCTCAAAGCACACATTGCACCTCACACAATAATAGTGGGAGACTTCAACACACCACTTTCATCAAGGGACAGATCGTGGAAACAGAAACTAAACAGGGACACAGTGAAACTAACAGAAGTTATGAAACAAATGGACCTAACAGATATCTACAGAACATTTTATCCTAAAACAAAAGGATATACCTTCTTCTCAGCACCTCATGGTACCTTCTCTAAAATTGACCACCTAATTGGTCACAAAACAAGCCTCAACATATACAAAAATATTGAAATTGTCCCATGCATCCTATCAGATCACCATGGACTAAGGCTGATCTTCAATAACAAAAGAAATAATAGAAAGCCAACATTCACCTGGAAACTGAACAACACTCTTCTCAATGATACCTTGGTCAAGGAAGGAATAAAGAAAGAAATTAAAGACTTTTTAGAGTTTAATGAAAATGAAGCCACAACGTACCCAAAACTTTGGGACACAATGAAAGCATTTCTAAGAGGGAAACTCATAGCTCTGAGTGCCTCCAAGAAGAAACGGGAGAGAGCACATACTAGCAGCTTGACAACACATCTAAAAGCTCTAGAAAAAAAGGAAGCAAATTCACCCAAGAGGAGTAGACGGCAGGAAATAATCAAACTCAGGGGTGAAATCAACCAAGTGGAAACAAGAAGAACTATTCAAAGAATTAACCAAACGAGGAGTTGGTTCTTTGAGAAAATCAACAAGATAGATAAACACGTAGCTAGACTTACTAAAGGACACAGGGACAAAATCCTAATTAACAAAATCAGAAATGAAAAGGGAGACATAACAACAGATCCTGAAGAAATCCAAAACACCATCAGATCCTTCTACAAAAGGCTATACTCAATAAAACTGGAAAACCTGGACGAAATGGACAAATTTCTGGACAGATACCAGGTACCAAAGTTGAGTCAGGATCAAGTTGACTATCTAAACAGTCCCGTATCACCTAAAGAAATAGAAGCAGTTATTAATAGTCTCCCAGCCAAAAAAAGCCCAGGACCAGACGGGTTTAGTGCAGAGTTCTATCAGACCTTCAAAGAAGATCTAATTCCAGTTCTGCACAAACTATTTCACAAAATAGAAGTAGAAGGTACTCTACCCAACTCATTTTATGAAGCCACTATTACTCTGATACCTAAACCACAGAGAGACCCAACAAAGATAGAGGACTTCAGACATATTTCTCTTATGAATATCGATGCAAAAATCCTCAATAAAATTCTTGCTAGCCGAATCCAAGAATATATTAAAGCAATCATCCATCCTGACCAAGTAGGTTTTATTCCAGGAATGCAGGGATGGTTTAATATACGAAAATCCATCAATGTAATCCATTATATAAACAAACTCAAAGACAAAAACCACATGATCATCTCTTTAGATGCAGAAAAAGCATTTGACAAGATCCAAAACCCATTCATGATAAAAGTTTTGGAAAGATCAGGAATTCAAGGCCCATACCTAAACATGATAAAAGCAATCTACAGCAAACCAGTAGCCAACATCAAAGTAAATGGAGAGAAGCTGGAAGCAATCCCACTAAAATCAGGGACTAGACAAGGCTGCCCACTTTCTCCCTACCTTTTCAACATAGTACTTGAAGTATTAGCCAGAGCAATTCGACAACAAAAGGAGATCAAGGGGATACAAATTGGAAAAGAGGAAGTCAAAATATCACTTTTTGCAGATGATATGATAGTATATATAAGTGACCCTAAAAATTCCACCAGAGAACTCCTAAACCTGATAAACAGCTTCGGTGAAGTAGCTGGATATAAAATAAACTCAAACAAGTCAATGGCCTTTCTCTATACAAAGAATAAACAGGCTGAGAAAGAAATTAGGGAAACAACACCCTTCTCAATAGTCACAAATAGTATAAAATATCTTGGCGTGACTCTAACTAAGGAAGTGAAAGATCTGTATGATAAAAACTTCAAGTCTCTGAAGAAAGAAATTAAAGAAGATCTCAGAAGATGGAAAGATCTCCCATGCTCATGGATTGGCAGGATCAACATTGTAAAAATGGCTATCTTGCCAAAAGCAATCTACAGATTCAGTGCAATCCCCATCAAAATTCCAACTCAATTCTTCAACGAATTAGAAGGAGCAATTTGCAAATTCATCTGGAATAACAAAAAACCTAGGATAGCAAAAAGTCTTCTCAAGGATAAAAGAACCTCTGGTGGAATCACCATGCCTGACCTAAAGCTTTACTACAGAGCAATTGTGATAAAAACTGCATGGTGCTGGTATAGAGACAGACAAGTAGACTAATGGAATAGAATTGAAGACCCAGAAATGAACCCACACACCTATGGTCACTTGATCTTCGACAAGGGAGCTAAAACCATCCAGTGGAAGAAAGACAGCATTTTCAACAATTGGTGCTGGCACAACTGGTTATTATCATGTAGAAGAATGCGAATCGACCCATACTTATCTCCTTGTACTAAGGTCAAATCTAAGTGGATCAAAGAACTTCACATAAAACCAGAGACACTGAAACTTATAGAGGAGAAAGTGGGGAAAAGCCTTGAAGATATGGGCACAGGGGAAAAATTCCTGAACAGAACAGCAATGGCATGTGCTGTAAGATCGAGAATTGACAAATGGGACCTAATGAAAGTCCAAAGTTTCTGCAAGGCAAAAGACACCGTCAACAAGACAAAAAGACCACCAACAGATTGGGAAAGGATCTTTACCTATCCTAAATCAGATAGGGGGCTAATATCCAACATATATAAAGAACTCAAGAAGGTGGACTTCAGAAAATCGAACAACCCCATTAAAAATTGGGGCACAGAACTGAACAAAGAATTCTCACCTGAGGAATACCGAATGGCAGAGAAGCACCTGAAAAAATGTTCAACATCCTTAATCATCAGGGAAATGCAAATCAAAACAACCCTGAGATTCCACGTCACACCAGTCAGAATGGCTAAGATCAAAAATTCAGGTGACAGCAGATGCTGGTGTGGATGTGGAGAAAGAGGAACACTCCTCCATTGTTGGTGGGATTGCAGGCTTTTACAACCACTCTGGAAATCAGTATGGCGGTTCCTCAGAAAATTGGACATAGTACTACCGGAGGATCCAGCAATACCTCTCTTGGGCATTTATCCAGAAGATGCCCCAACCGGTAAGAAGGACACATGCTCCAGTATGTTCATAGCAGCCTTATTTATAATAGCCAGAAGCTGGAAAGAACCCAGATGCCCCTCAACAGAGGAATGGATATAGAAAATGTGGTACATCTACACAATGGAGTACTACACAGCTATTAAAAAGAATGAATTTATGAAATTCCTAGCCAAATGGATGGACCTGGAGGGCATCATCCTGAGTGAGGTAACACATTCACAAAGGAACTCACACAATATGTACTCACTGATAAGTGGATATTAGCCCCAAATCTAGGATTCCCAAGATATAAGGTACAATTTGCTAAACACATGAAACTCAAGAAGAATGAAGACTGAAGTGTGGACACTATGCCCCTCCTTAAATTGGAAACAAAACACCCATGGAAGGAGTTACAGAGACAAAGTTTGGAGCTGAGATGAAAGGATGGACCATGTAGAGACTGCCATATCCAGGGATCCACCCCATTATCAGCACCCAAACGTTGACACCATTGCATACCCTAGCAAGATTTTATTGAAAGGACCCAGATGTAGCTATCTCTTGTGAGACTATGCCGGGGCCTAGCAAACACAGAAGTGGATGCTCACAGTCAGCTAATGGATGGATCACAGGGCTCCCAATGGAGGAGCTAGAGAAAGAACCCAAGGAGCTAAAGGGATCTGCAACCCTATAGGTGGAACAACATTATGAACTAACCAGTACCCCGGAGCTCTTGACTCTAGCTGCATATGTATCTAAAGATGGCCTAGTCAGCCATCACTGGAAAGAGAGGCCCATTGGACAAGCAAACTTTATATGCCCCAGTACAGGGGAACGCCAGGGCCAAAAAGGGGGAGTGGGTGGGTAGGGGAGTGGGGGTGGGTGGGTATGGGGGAGTTTTGGTATAGCATTGGAAATGTAAATGAGCTAAATACCTAATAAAAAATGGAAAAAAATTGTTTAACCTAACTCTTTTAACATATGATGACTGTGTATGTAGTCTGATTCTTTAATATATAAAATTAGTAAATATTAAGAAATGCAAAATAATATATTAAATTTTATTAATATTTAGGAAAATATAAATGAAAACAACAATTAGTTATCAATAAACATATAAGGAGACTACAAATAAAAATATCAAATTCAGGTACAAACATAATAAAATAATGTAAGTCTTACATTTCTGCTGGGTATTTAAATGCACCATAATACCTGGTAATTTTAATCATAGAAATTTAACCAAATACATGAAAGCTAGTTCTTACAAAAAAATGTATACAAGAGTGTTCATTGAAACATTATTAACAATAGTCATAGATTAAGAATAACCCAAGTGTCTTTAATCTGTAGTTTTTGAAAGCCATTGTACAATGAACACAATAAAATGGTATAAATTGTTAATATACACTGTAACTTGATGAAATTTCTATGGAATAATGCTAATCCAAAAATAAAAGCTAATGTCAAATGGTCACATATTATATAATTTGACTTATATATAAAGGAAGTAAAGTTAAGTGATTACCAGTGGTCAAGGACAAAGGCGGGTGGTAATTTTATACATTTGGATAAAAACAGACAAAATAACATTTTGGTGATAGAACTTTCCTGTGAAATATTTCTATGTTTATTCAAATGTTTAGCTTTAACTTTGCAAGATGCTACATTTGGAAAGGGTACAATGTCTAGCATATTACTTAGAATTGTGTATTAATTTAAAATCACCTCAAGACCCATCACACATGGATTACACAGACCTTCACCTCCAATTTATTACCCCCAACTCATTCTTCATGTTAGTCCTCAACTGCAGGAAGCATTCTCTAGGAATTCCCAGTGGTTCCAGCAAGAAAAGCAAGAAGCTTAGTTGCTGACCTTTGCCCCTCTTTTCTCTCTTCCAAATCCAGTTCCCCAGAGTCACGCCCATCTCTGTGGCAGAACGCTTGATGCAGCTTTCTCATCCGCTTTTCCCCATTTCTAATGGATTATGGAATCTTCTCCTGGGAACTAACAAGACAAGTCTGCGAGAGAAGAAAGTAGGCCTTCAAAGGAAATACCTTCAACCATCATTTTCCATATTTTGTTCTAAATCCAATCCCCAACTCTCATCCTTAACTTTGTAGTAGACTACTTGTTGACTTTTCATACTTGCTCTCCCCATTGCCAGGTGACTAAAAGATCCCGATAGGATATCTGAAAATCTTGCTTTTATCCTTTCTGTAGACCCTTCATCTATACTCCAAGTCTATCTCTGTTTCTAAATGTCAGATCAAAATTCCTAGAAACAGCAAAATCTTGTTGGTGAATGAAATGGTATCAGTGTTTGGAGGCTGATTATGGGATGGATCCCCGGGTGTGGCAGTCTCTAGATGGTCCATCCTTTCGTCTCATCTCCAAACTTTGTCTCTGTAACTCTTTCCATGGGTGTTTCGTTCCCAATTCTAAGAAGGAGCAAATTGTCCACACTTTGGTTTTCGTTCCTCTTGAGTTTCATGTGTTTTGCAAATTGTATCTTATATCTTGGGTATCCTAAGTTTCTGGGCTAATATCCACTTATCAGTGAGTTCATATTGTGTGAGTTCCTTTGTGTTTGGGTTACCTCACTCAGGATGATGCCCTCCAGGTCCATCCATTTGCCTAGAAATTTCATAAATTCATTCTTTTTAATAGCTGAGTAGTACTCCATTGTGTATATGTATCACATTTTCTGTATCCATTCCTCTGTTGAGGGGCATCTGGGTTCTTTCCAGCTTTTGGCTATTATAAATAAAGCTGCTATGAACATAGTGGAGCATGTGTCCTTCTTACCGGTTGGAACATCTTCTGGATATATGCCCAGGAGTGGTATTGCTGGATCCTCCGGTAGTACTATGTCCAATTTTCTGAGGAACGTCCAGACTGATTTCCAGAGTGGTTGTACAAGCTTGCAATCCCACCAACAGTGGAGGAGTGTTCCTCTTTCTCCACATCCTTACCAGCATCTGTTATCACCTAAATTTTTGATCTTAGCCATTCTGACACCCTATAGGTGGAACAACAATATGAACTTACCAGTATCTCCGGAGCTTGTGTCTCTAGCTGCATATGTATCAAAAGATGGCCTAGTTGGCCATCATTGGGAAGAGAGGCCCCTTCGTATTGCAAACTTTATATGCTTCAGTAAAGGAGGAACGCCAGGGCCAAGAAGTGGGAGTAGGTGGGTAGGGGAGTGGGGGTGTATGTGGGACTTTTGGGATAACATTTGAAATGTAAATGAAGAAAATACCTAATTAAAAAAAATTCCTAGAAACACATTTTAAACAGAACTCACAGTGGCCTTACCAATCAGTATTACTTATAAGCCAACCCAGATACCACACTATCCTAAGAACTAGAGAAGGCAGTAAAATACAAGGAAAAAACTCCTCTCCAAAAAGAAAAAACAAGATTAATACCTAGCATTATAGTTTTTCAAATTTTTAGACAGTCTACAAACACAGTCAATAACAGGTACAATAGTATGTCTCAATTAGGGCCTAGGAAATCTACCAGAGTAGATCCTGAGTATTGCAACAGAGCTGACACATTAAACAAAGACCTTCAAATAGGTTCAATGAATATCGTGGACATCCTTAAAGAGACAATGCATTACTTAAAGAAATCTATGAAAACACAAAGAATGGAAGAAGATGAATAACATAGCTCAAGACTTGAAAGTAGAAAAAGAACCAATAAAATCAAAACAGAAAAAATCTGGATATGAAGTTTAGGAACTCAAAGAGAAGTCTCAGGGAAACTTACAGCAACAGAATAGATGAACTGGAAGAGAGAATCTTAGGAATTGAAGGACAGATAGAAGAAATTGATATCTTGGTCAATAAAATAATCCTGGCACAAAACATCCAAGAATACTGATATACTCTGAAAAGAAAATATCCAGAAATAATAGGAATATAAAAATAAGGAGAAACTCAGGTCAAAGGAACATAAAATATTTTTAACAAAAATCAGAAGAAAATCTAAATAAGTAGATGCCTATCAAGGTACAACAAGCATAAAACTATCAAATAGACTGGGGCAGAAAAGAAATTTCATTCAGCACATAATAATCAAAAGAATAAATGAACAGAATGAAGGAAGAATATTAAAAGCTGGAAAGGAAAAAGACCAAGTAACATACAAATGTGAAAGACTTCTTGGGATTACACTGGATTTCTAAATGGAGAAGCCATAAGGGCCTGGGAAGATTCTACAAATTCTAAAATATCACAGATGACAAACCAGATTACTAAACACAACAAAATCATCAATCACAGTATATGGAAGAAATAATATCCCATGGTAAAATTAAGTTTACACAACATTGATCTATAGATACAGCTCAAGAGAAGATGCTAGAAAAAACTCCAAATTAAAGAGGTTAGCCACAGGTAAGAAAACACAAAGAATGAATAATATAAACAAGTATATTAAAAAAGAGAAACACATACACTCACACACATACACACACACACACACACACACACACACACACAGAGAGAGAGAGAGAGAGAGAGAGAGAGAGAGAGAGAGAGAGAGAACAAATTAATAGGAATCAACAAACACTGCTCATTCATTTATTTCAACAATGCTCTTAATTCACCAATAGAAAGACACAGAGTAACAGAATAGATGTGAAAACAGAATCTATCCTTCTGCTGAATCCAAGAAACACACTTTCACATCAAAGGTAGATATTACTTCAGACTAAAGTGTTGGAAAATGAAATTCCAAGTAAATGGACCTAAGAAACAAACTCTTTCAATGTCTGACAAAATAAACTTCAAACCCAAACTACTGAGAATAAATAGAAGACATTACATATTCACAAAAGGGGAAATACCCACTAAGAATGTATTACAATTCTTAACATCTATGCACTAAAAACAATGACAATATTCATAAACAAAATGTTATTTCAATTTACATAAAATATTAACCCTCAAATATTGATAGTGGGATTCTTCTATAATCCACTCTTGCCAATAGACAGATCATACAGACAAAAACTAATCAGAGAAATGTTAGAGCTAACTGGAAGTATAAACCAAATGTACCTAACAGATATTTACAGAAACTTTCACCCAAACACAAAAGAATATACTTTCTTCTGTACTTCTCATGGAACTGACTCCAATACTGGCAATATACTTAAGTATAAAGCAAGTCCCAAGAGATACAAGAAAATTGAAACTATACTTTGCATTCTATCCATCTACCACAGACTAAAGCTGCATATGAACAACAGCAGAAACAAAAAACAAAACAAAACAAAACAAAAAACAAACAAAAACAACAACAACAAAAGATTAAAACCTCAAGAAACCAAATACCAAAAAAAAAGAGTTAAGAAACCACAGTGGACATCAGTGGGAGGAGAAGCTCTTGGGCCTGAGGGTACTAGATGCCCCAATGTAGAGGAATAACATGGCAGAAAGCCATAAGTGGGTGGGTGCATGTGTGGGGGAGCATCCTCATAGAGGCAAGGGTAGGGGGATGGGATATGGGAGTTCTGAAAGGGGAGACCTGGGAAGGGGAAAACATTTTAAATGTAAATAAAATATTCAATAAAAGAAAGAAAGAAACCACATTCTACAATTGAATAAAAATGAATACACACCATGCTTAATCTTATAAGACACAATAAAAGTGATTCTACAATGCAAATTAATAGCACTAAAGACATAGACACAAAGAAAAACAATTACAAATATCTTAAGCTAGGAACTAAACAGTACACCAGAAAGCTCTAGAACAAAAGGAAGAAGAAATAATCTAACTCAAGGAAGAAATATATAAAATCAAAACAAAATAAAATACAAAAAAAATCAATGTTATGGAGTTAGATATTTAAGAAAATCAGCAATGATAAACACTTATCAAATTAACTAAAAGTACAAAGAGATGATCCAAATTAACAACATTAAATAGGAAAAGTGGGGTATAACACTAAAGAAATCCTGAGAATGCTAAGAACATACTTTAAAAACATGTACTGCATCCACTTATGCACTCACTGATGAGTGGATATTAGCCCAGAAACTTAGAATACCCAAGATACAATTTGCAAAACAATTAACACTGAAGAAGAAGGAAGACCAAAATGTGGATACTTTGTTCCTTTTTAGAATGGGGAACAAAATACCTATGGAAGGAGTTACAGAGACAAAGTTAGGAGCTGAGACAGAAGGAAGGACCATCCCGAGACTGCACCACCCAAGGATCCATCGCATATACAACCACCAAACCTAGACACTATTGCATATGAGAGTAAGATTTTGCTGAAAGGACCCTGATATAGCTATCTCTTGTTAGGCTATGACAGTGCCTGGCAAATACAGAAGTGGATGCTCACAGTCATCTACTGGATGGAACACAATGAAGGAGCTAGAAAAAGTAACCGAGGAGCTAAATGGGGTCTGCAACCCTATAGGAGGAACAATAACATGAACTAACCAGTACCCCACCCCTCACCCCAGAGCTTGTGTCTCTAGTTGCATATGTAGCAGAGGATGGCCTAGTTGGCCATCAATGGGAGGAGAGGCCCTTGGTCTTGTGAAGATTATATGCCCCAGTATAGGGAAATGCCAGGACCAGGAAGCAGGAGTGGGTAGGTTGTAGAGCAGGGTGGGAGGAGGGTTTAGGGGACTTTAGGAGAGGAAAATTAGGAAAGGGGATAGCATTTGAAATGTAAATGAAGAAAATGTCTAATAAAAAATTAACAAATATGTACTTCAAGAAATTAAAAAAAAAATCTAAAAGCAACAGATAATTTTCTTTTTTTTTTTTTCTGGTGTTTTTATGATAGTCTAGAGTGTAAAAATGAGTCTCTGTTTTTTCTGCCTTCTTTTGGGCTACTTTTTCATCACATTACAATTCCTTAGAAACTTGTTTGTTTTCTTTTTTTTTTAATTAGGTATTTTCCTCGTTTACATTTTCAATGCTATCCCAAAAGTCCACCATACCAACCCCCCCAACCCCCTACCCACCCACTCCCCTTTTTGGCCCCGGGGTTCCCCTGTACTGGGGCATATACAGTTTGCAAATCCAATGGGCCTCTCTTTGCTTTTGATACCTATGCAGCTAGAGTCAAGAGCTCCGGGGTATTGGTTAGTTCATAATGTTGTTCCACCTATAGGGTTGCAGTTCCCTTTAGCTCCTTGGGTAGTTTCTCTAGCTCCTCCATTGGGGGCAGTGTGACCCATCCAATAGCTGACTATGATCATCCACTTCTGTGTTTGCTAGGCCCGGGCACAGTCTCACAAGAGACAGCTATATCTGGGTCCTTTCAGCAAAATCTTGCTAGTGTATGCAATGGTTTCAGGGTTTGGGAGCTGATTATGGAATGGATCCCTGCATATGGCAATCACTAGATAGTCCATCCTTTCGTCACAGCTCCAAATTTTGTCTCTGTAACTCCTTCAATGGGTGTTTTGTTCCCATTTCTAAGAAGGGGCAAAGTGTCCACACTTTGGTCTTCGTTCTTCTTGAATTTCATGCATTTAGCAAATTGTATCTTATATCTTGGGTATCCTAAGTTTCTGGGCTAATATCCACTTATCAGTGAGTTCATATTGTGTGAGTTCCTTTGTGTTTGGGTTACCTCACTCAGGATGATGCCCTCCAGGTCCATCCATTTGCCTAGGAATTTCATAAATTCATTTATTTAATAGCTGAGTAGTATTCCATTGTGTAAATGTACCACATTTTCTGTATCCATTCCTCTGTTGAGGGGCATCTGGGTTCTTTCCAGCTTCTGGCTATTATAAATAAGGCTGCTATGAACATACTGGAGCATGTGTCCTTCTTACCGGTTGGGACATCTTCTGGATATATGCCCAGGACAGGTATTGCTGGATCCTCCGGTAGTACTATGTCCAATTTTCTGAGGAACGTCCAGACTGATTTCCAGAGTGGTTGTACAAGCTTGCAATCCCACTAACAGTGGAGGAGTGTTCCTCTTTCTCCACATCCTTGCCAGCATCTGCTCTGACCTGAATTTTTGATCTTAGCCATTCTGACTGGCGTGAAGTGGAATCTCAGGGTTGTTTGGATTTGCATTTCCCTGATGATTAAGGATGTTGAACATTTTTTCAGGTGTTTCTCTGCCATTCGGTATTCCTCAGGTGAGAATTCTTTGTTCAGCTCTGAGCCGTATTTTTTAATGGGGTTATTTGATTTTCTGGAGTCCACTTTCTTGGGTTCTTTATATATATTGGATATTAGTCCCCTATCCTATTTGGGATAGGTAAATATCCTTTCCCAATCTGTTGGTGGCCTTTTTGTCTTATTGATGGTGTCTTTTGCCTTGCAGAAGCTTTGCAATTTTATGAGGTCCCATTTATTGATTCTTGATCTTACAGCACAAGCCATTGCTGTTCTATTCAGGAATTTTTCCCCTGTACCCATATCTTCAAGGCATTTCCCTACTTTCCCCTCTATAAGTTTCAGTGTCTCTGGTTTTATGTGGAGTTTCTTAATCCACTTAGATTTGACCTTAGTACAAGGAGATAGGAATGGATCAATTCGCATTTTTCTACATGATAACCGCCAGTTGTGCCAGCACCATTTGTTGAAAATGCTGTCTTTTTTCCACTGGGTGGTTTTAGCTCCCTTGTCAAAGATCAAGTGACCATAGGTGTGTGGGTTCATCTCTGGGTCTTCAATTCTGTTCCATTGGTCTACTTGTCTGTCACTATACCAATACCATGCAGTTTTGATCACAATTGCTCTGTAGTACAGTTTTAGTTCGGGCATGGTGATTCCACCAGAGGTTCTTTTATCCTTGAGAAGACTTTTTGCTATCCTAGGTTTTTTGTTATTCCAGATGAATCTGCCGATTGCCCTTTCTATTTCGTTGAAGAATGGAGTTGGAATTTTGATGGGGATTGCATTGAATCTGTAGATTGCTTTTAGCAAGATAGCCATTTTTACAATGTTGATCCTGCCAATCCATGAGCATGGGAGATCTTTCCATCTTCTGAGATCTTCTTTAATTTCTTTCTTCAGAGACTTGAAGTTCTTATCATACAGATCTTTCACTTCCTTAGTTAGAGTCACGCCAAGGTATTTTATATTATTTGTGACTATTGAGAAGGGTGTTGTTTCCCTAATTTCTTTCTCAGCCTGTTTATCCTTTGTGTACAGAAAGGCCATTGACTTGTTTGAGTTAATTTTATATCCAGCTACTTCATTGAAGCTGTTTATCAGGCTTAGGAGTTCTCTGGTGGAATTTTTAGGGTCACTTATATATACTATCATATCATCTGCAAAAAGTGATATTTCAATCATCCATCCTGACCAAGTAGGTTTCATCCCAGGGATGCAGGGATGGTTCAATATACGGAAATCCATCAATGTAATTCAGTATATAAACAAACTCAAAGACAAAAACCACATGATCATCTCATTAGATGCTGAGAAAGCATTTGACAAAATCCAACACCCATTCATGATAAAAGTCTTGGAAAGATCAGGAATTCAAGTCCCATACCTAAACATGATAAAAACAATCTACAGCAAACCAGTAGCCAACCTCAAAGTAAATTGTGAGAAGCTGGAAGCAATCCCACTAAAATCAGGGACTATACAAGGCTGTCCACTTTCTCCCTACCTATTCAACATTGTACTTGAAGTCCTAGCCAGAGCAATTAGGCAACAAAAATAGATCAAGCGGATACAAATTGGAAAGGAAGAAGTCAAAATATCACTTTTTGCAGATGATATGATAATATATATAAGTGACCCTAAAAATTCTACCAGAGAACTCCTAAGCCTGATAATTTTCATAATACATATATACACATCACTTATCACAGTTAAGATCTATAACTCCAATAAAATATGCACAATAGTTAAAATGTCTATTTCAAGACACTTTAGGCAATATATACATACATTTTCAATAAAATATTTATAAACTGAATCCAAGAACAAGTCAAAAGATTATTCATTACAATCAAGTATCCTTCATCCCAGGGATGCAGGAATGGTTCAACATACATAGACGGAAAAATTGTAATATACAATATAAAAGAACTGAGTGTGTAGCAAAGACTGTAGGAAAGGCCATCCAAAGACTACTGCCCCTCTAGGAATGCATTCCATAAACAGTCACCAAACCCAGACACTATTGTGGATGCCAAGAAGTATTTGCTTAAAGGAGCTTGAAAAAGCTGTCTCCTGAGAGGTTCTTCCAGAACCTGATATATACAGAGGCAGATGCTCACAGAGAACCATTGAACTGAGCATAGGGTCCCCAATGGAGGAGTTAGAGAAAGAACTGAGGAGCTGAATGGGTTTGGAACCCCATAGGAAGAACAATAATATCACACCCCCCCTAGATCTCCCAGGAACTTTTCCACCAACCAAAGAGTACACATGGAGGGACCTATTGTTCCAGCGGCATATGTAGCAGAGGGTGGCCTTGTCTGGTATCAATGGGAGGAGAGGCCCTTGGTCCTGTGAAGGCTTAATGGCCCAGTGTAGGGGAATATGAGGGTGGTGAGAGGGGAGTGATTGGGTGGGTAGGGGAACAACCCTATAGAAGCAGAGGGAGGAGGAAAGGGATAGGGAGTTTCAGCGGGGGTGGGTGGAAGAGGGGATAACATTTGAAATGTTAAAAAAGAAAATATCTAATTAAAAAAAAAGGAAAAAAAAACAAAGGAAGAAAAAAAGAACTGAAATACAAAAAAATAAAAAAAAATACCCATGATCATCTCCTTAGATGCAGAAAAAGCCTTTGGCAAAATTCAACACTCCTAAATTATGAAATTCCTGGAAATGTTATGGATATAATGAACATGTCTCAATAAAATAAAGACAGGTTACAGCAAGCCCATAGTCAACATCAATTTAAATGGAGAGAAACCTAAAGCATTTCACTAAAATCAGGAATAAAACAAGCTTTAACACCCTTTCCTAACCTCTTCATTACAGGACTTGAAGCCTTAACTAGAGCAACAAGGCAAAAGGAAAAGATCAAGTAAACTGGAAAGGAAGAAGTCCACATATTTATATTTACAAATTATATAATAATATGCATAAGTTACCCTAAAAATTCAACCAGGAAACTCCTATAGTTGGTAAATACTTGAAGCAAAGTTACTTGATTACAAAATTGACTTATTAAAAAACAGTAGCTTTCCTATGTAGAAATTATGAATGGACTGAGAAATAAATCAGGGAAACAACACTTTCCACAGTAGCATCAAAAAATATAAAGTATCTTGGAGTTAATTCTAACCAAGTAAGTAAAAAATTTATATAATTAAAAAATGCTGGACTTTAAAAAAGAAATTGAAGATCATATCAAAAGGTAGAAAGATCTCACATGCTCATGTATCTGTAGGAGTAACATTGTAGAAATGGTCATACTACTAAAGCAATCTAGGGATCCAAGGCAGTCTACATCAATGTTCCAACAGAATTCTTCATATAACCTGAGAGGACAACCTTCAGCTTCATATGGAAACAACCCAACAACCAATCAAATAATCAAGGATGTATAAAACAATCCTAAATAGCAAAAAAAAAAAAAAAATCTGCTAGAGGCATCACCCCCACCCCTAATTTCATGTCGTACTACAGAATTATAGCAATCATTACAGCATTGTATTGGCTCAAAACAGTCCTGTTTGTCAATGGAATCTAATTTAAGACCCAACATAAGTCCACAAACTTACAGACATCTGATTTTTTATAAAGAAGTCTAAAATATATACTGGAAAAATAGATCACATTTTCAATAAATGCTGTTGGTCATACAGGATGGTTGTATTTAGAGGAATCAAAATAACTCCATATTTCTGCACCTGAACATAATTCTATTTCAAAAGAATCAAAGACCTCAGAATAAAACCAGATACACTGAATCTGTTAGAAGAGAATATAGGGAATACATTGAACTCATTAGCATGGAAAAGACTTTCTGAACAGATCAACAGATAATAAATAAAGGACCTAATGAAACTGAGATGTTTTTGTACAGAAAAAGATACCATCTTTCAGACAAAGTGGCAGCTTACAGAATGGGAAAAGATTTTTAGTAACTATACAACTGGTGGAAAGCTAGTATCCCAAATATATACAGCACACAAGAAAACAAGACACCAAGAAAACAAATAACCCAAATTAAAAATGAGGTACAGGTCTAAACAGAAGTCCCAAAAGAGGAAATTCAAGTTTCTGAGACACACTTAAAGAAATGTTCAATATTCCTCATCATTAGGGAAATGCAAATCAAAATCACTTTGAGATTTTATCTTGCATCAGTCAGGGTTAGGTGAAGATCAATAAAACAAGTGACAGATCATGCAGGGATGTAGGACAAAGGAAGCTCTCATCCATCACTGGTGGGCACATAAACTCGTAAAGCCACTATGGAAATCAGTGTGGTGGTTCCTAAGGAATATTGAAACCAATCTACCTCAAGATCCATCTGTACCATAACTCTTGGACATATAACCAAAGGATACTTCATCCTGCCACAGAGATACTTCCTCAATCATGTTCATTTCTGCCCTATTCACAATAGGCAGAAATTAGTAATAACCTAGTTGTCCCTCAACAGAAGAATGAATTTTTTTTAATGTGGCTAATTTATACAATGAAGTATTTATTACTCGGCCATTAAATGGGAAATCATAAAATCTTCAGGTAAATTAATGAAGTTATAGGAAAATCATCTGGAGAGTTGCAACCAAGACTCAAAAAAACAAATAGAGTGTGGTATATATTTTTATATGGTTATTAACAATAAAGTCAATGACAACCAAACAAAGATCTGTAGAACTACAGAGGTTACTTACAGAGAGTAGGTTGGTTGAGGGAGAGAGAGAAAAAAAAAACAAATAGATCTCTTTAGGAAAAGGAAATAGAATACATTTAATGGATGTATGGGGCAAGGATGAGAAATAGATGGTCAAGTGGGAAAGAGGGAAGAGTGAAATGAAAAATAGAATACCGGAAAAGGTAGCTAAAACAAAGTGCCATTTGAGAAGTAGTATAGAAGTTTCTAAAATACATACATACATATATTAAAGGTGCTCTAAATGAAAACAAATAATGAAACAAATAATGGGGGTGGGGAGCACAGTTCCAAGCAGACATAGCTTGTTTCCAAATGAAGCTTCTAGTACCAGAATTGTGTTACATATAATTTAGTTGTGGGCTGAAGTGGTCACATGGGCACCCTCCAAACAATTCAGGCTGTTTCCAGGGCTATAGATGGTTAGCCACAAAATGATGCCATGACAGCATTGTTGAAGACAACACATACACAACTCATTGAAGATGGGGAAGTTTATCTGGTGACTAGATAGAGCCTTCACCCCTGTATGCTAGAATCTTTATTACTGGACATTATTCTGCATGCTATCAAAGGAAAAATATAAACACCAAGCCAGTCATAAAGCCTTTTATATACAGTGTTTCCTGTCTGGAAGATATCATAAGGCTTGTAAGAGTAACCAACTAATGTCTGACTTGATGTAAAATATACTCTCTAAATGAAACCCATACCTGAAACTGCTTGAGTGACCAAGAACCTGAGACTAGGTAGTCCAGTTACTTAGGATTTAAAAAAAATTACATAGAAATCATCCTAGAAATATAACTACTTTTAATAACATTCTGCTATACTCAGATCATTGCCTTGCTTGGCCATCATCAGAGCATATGATGCATCATCCTCCTGCAGCATATGACAATAATTACAGACTCATAAGTCATGCAGAGAATAAGATAACTTGTAACAATCTTAAATGAGATATCTACATCATCACTAAAAAGAAAAAAAAGAACTTAAGCAGGCAGTGTTGGCATATACCTTTAATCACAGCACCTGGGAAGCAGAGGTAGGAGGATTTCTGAGTTTGAGGCCAACCTGGTATACAGAGGGAGTTCCAGAAATCCTGTCTCAAAAAAACAGAGAGAGAGAGAGAGAGAGAGAGAGAGAGAGAGAGAGAGAGAGAGAGAGAGAGAGAGAGAGAATCTACACCAAATCTCTCCTCTTGGGGCTCAGGGATCCCATGGAAGCAGAAGCAGAAAGAGTATAAGAACCAGAGTAAATGGAATAAAGCAAGGAAACAAGACCCTCTAAATAAAACGGATCTGCATACATATGAAGTCATAGAGACTGGGGTAGCCTGCACAGGACTTGCAGGACTCTTTACAAGTTAGTGTTCTGGAGCTGAAAGGGGAAGTAGGCATGTGCCTGTGCCTTTATCACTAAAGCAGAAGCTGTGTCCAATTGATAACCACTTGCCAATGAAAACTTACTTCCTTCAAAGGGAGTATCATTGGGAAAACAAACTGCACTTTCCCCAGAAGTAGATGATCAATGGAGGACAAACTCCATGCAATTTTGGGGGTCCCTTGTCTTATAATGTGATAGCATAACTTTTAAGGACTTATCTTATTATTTTTTATTTTATTTACACTTTATTCTTCTCTCTTTTTTACTGGAACATCCTTTCTGTATATATTATAGCTTACAGTTAAGGGTTTTTAAGGATATCTGGAGACTGAGCAAATGAATCTCTGTTTCTTTAAACTCCTCTCATACATTTCCTCTGTTTTTTTTTATTTTTTGCCATATTCCTATGAGTTGGGTTTTTTTTATCTTACATTATTTTCATCAACAAAATATTTAGTATTTAAAATATAAATGGAATAAATTAGATATTCACATAAGGACAAAACAAAGGGGTCCGATTTCTATTTAAATGGAACTGAAAAGTCAGTTTGAAAATTCCATTTTCAATTTTTTTAGTTTAAGTCCTATGTTTTCAGTACAATATACTCGATCATCATTAGAAACCACCAATTAATATGATTTCAGTGAACACAAAATAAAATTGCCACGAAATAAAATATTTAATATTTAAAATTACTCACAGTAGTAATATAATTGTATTATCTCGAAGTAGAAGAATACATGAATTTTATTGACTAAAGTAACTGCTTTTTGCTGTTAAATATTGGCATAGAAGACTTTACTGTTGTGATAATGTTCCCTTCTGTGTAATGCTCAGCTTAAGTATCATGAAGCTAATTGAGTTTGTAAGCACAAATATATCTCAATTTCCTAAACACTTCATAATACTTCCAGCTTCATGCTCAGAATGCTGTTTTGTTAGGATTACCCTTAATGCATATAGTTCTCTTTCATTGCTATGTGCTGCTCTTTTTATTTGTTTAGCTCAATCCTTGTGCGTAGCGAACAGCAATTTCAGTAACATGAACCATGATAAAGTAACCATCAGAAACTTATGGGCTAGCAATTATTTTCCATAAAATTAAGAAAACAGGCCAGCACCTTCATGTGTCATTTATTTTGTGCAGCTGCAAGAAAAAGACAACTTAGTTTGTATACTATCTACCTGCCTCAGTTTTGTTATTCTATAGCTCTATTGGTTCTGTTTTATCTTTCTATGTAATTATCACCAAGTAGCCTGTATTCTATCTTTTTGCTCCTTCATGCATACAGAACATGTTTTCTGCAATCTGTTCTCTTTTCACTGAGCGTCTTTCTTAAGAAAATCAGTTTACATTGACACTGAGTAGACAGTAGCAGAGTCCTGCTGAGTGCCCTCACCATAACCTGATTTCTTTCCTATTTGTTCCATGGGAAATGGTTACCTGCAGTGTTTAAACACACTTTTAGACTGCTGATTCAGAACTAAACAACTTAAAAACTATATAGAAATGGGATTTGCAGGATCATTTGGAACGTTGGAGCTTTTGCTCAAAGCATTTTTGAACAGCAGCGGTAGTTATTTTTATGTAGTGACAGTAAAGTTTGGGATGCAGAAATTCAATTCTGTTATCCCATGCATGGTATGCCATGCATGACTCTTAGATGACATGCTACATCACGATGGCATGTGTAATTATTTTTAAATGTTCTTATTCACATAAAATGCTTCTCATGGTTCCCTAGAAACTGAATATATTTTATTTCCAAAGGCATGTTTTTTATTAATTCTACAGATATATATTTCAGTAGGCTCTCAAGAGCTCTTGACATTATTAAGCTTGGAATCATTTAGATACCTAGTTTGGTTCAGGCCCACAGTTTTCATTATCATATAGCTCTTTGGTGACCTCTATAAAAAGAGACATCAAGGAGCTCTGTCATGTTCCTGAAGTAGTGATAATGATTGTAAGAAAATAACATAATAATTGGTACATTTAATACTAAATTGACATGAATGTCCAATATATGACTGAATTATAAACACAGCAAAATCTATTAGTACAATAATCTCATACATTTCTCCACATTCATGTGCTACTACTTAAAAAGAAACTTAAAAGAAGATCCATCATTGGAGGAACTAAGCCCCCTAAGGTCTCAAGGAACATTCTATAATTTGGATAACAGCCTGTTACTCAGGTGATATTTAGAACGTGCTTTTCCTCAGTTGGTAACATGTTTTCTCAATCTCTTAACAAAGCACATTTGAAACACTATATAAATGTACAAAATATATTGGTAAATGAAAGTATAGAGGTAACACATAACACATCTTTTCGTTTTCTGTTATCATTACAAAAATGACAGATTACCTTATTTATGAACAACAGATTTTTATTACTAACTGTTCCAGACACCATAACTCTAAAATTAAAATATTATAAGATTCATTTCCAGATGCTTATACATGCCTCATAGATGGCGAATTTTATGTTTCTATGTAAGGCATGAGAGATGAATGCTATAAACTAACAGAGACAAGGGTAAGAGACCACACTTCACTAACTTCAACAGGTCACCAAAACTCTATCTATCTATCTATCTATCTATCTATCTATCTATCTATCTATCTATCTAGTGTTACCATTTTTGAGACAGTGTCTCACCAAACATCCATGACTGGCCTAGAATCTGCCTAACTCTGCCTCCAGAGTTCTAGGATTAAAGGCATGTGCCACCATACCTGGTTCACTAAACCTATTTTCGATTGCTCCAAAGAACTATTTCAAAACAAATCTAATTCCCCTGTGTCACAAAAACTTTTCTATTCTACTACATCTGGTGGGTGGTGGGCTATAAGGGATTTTAAAACATTTAAGAATCCTTACTAAAAGTAGGATTTGAAAAATCAAAGCTAACATAAGATAATGATTATTTTAGTTTTATATGGTAATTATTGATAAAGTAAAATGTATTTGCTTGTGAATGGATTTGCTGTTTGTGACATCAGTACTTCTATACCTATTAGAATCATCTTGTCAGTTTGCATACCCTTGGGAATTCATTCTAATTGCATTAAATCTATAGATCAATTTAGTTAGATTCAATATCATTAAAGTATTAACTCTTACTATTAATGGACTAGGTATAATTTTATGCTTTCCATGTGTTAAAAACATTAACATAGACACAAGTTATAAAGGACAGCTAGAAAAACTCCTCAAGGACATTTCAGAAATCATCAAGGCTGCCTTCTCTATCAACTATATGCAGTTGAGACCTACTAAAAATGCTTCAGGCTAGTGACACTTTGGAATTAGTCTTCTGAATTTTGTTTACACATTCTGTGGCTGTGTCTATGCTTTGAATGAACCAAGGTATTATTCATGTGTTATGCAGGTGTGTATTATACAATACTAACAAAGTTACTATAAGGTTGAAGCCACTGACCAAAAAAAAAAAAAAAAAAAACCTGAAACAGAGCATTGGCGCCTGCATGTTGTAATTTAACAGGGATGCAAGAAAGACTGAACAACCATTAGTATTACCAAAGTTTCCAAGAAGTGCTATTGCCATTAGTCATTCACATGTAAAAGAAGTCAACTGTTAGTGTTAATATCATTGTGATGGAACACCATTACCAATAGAAAGTTTTAGTGAGAAGAATATATTTATTTTACATTTTCATATTGCATTTCATCATCAAAGAAAATCAGGGCAGGAATTTAAAAAGAGAAGGAATTGGGAGGAGGCAGGAGATGATACAGAGACCATGGAGGTTTGCTGCTTATCTACTGTTTTGTTCCTCATGATTACTGAGCCTTTCTTATAGCACGAGGGTAGCTACACCCAAATCAATCGCATGAGCACTCCCATATCAATCACTAATTTTAAAATATGCCAATTGCTGACCCCCAAGGCACTGCTCATAAAAAAGGGATCTATCATGACTGCCATCCAAAAGACCCAACAAGCAGCTGAATGAGTCAGATTCAGATATTTGCACCCAAACAATGGGCAGATGCCACTGACCCCTGTCATTAAATTAGGTAAGTCTGAAAGAAACTGAGGAGAATGAGAATCCTGCAGGAGGACCAGGAGTCTCAATTAATGTGGACCTCAGATATCTCTCAAACACTGGACCACCAAACAGACAGCAAATAGCAGCTGATATGAGACCCCTAACACACATACAGTAGAGGACTTCTGAGTCTGTCCTCATTCAGAGATGATGCACCTAACCCTCAAGAGACTGGAAGCCCCAGGGAATTTAGAGGTCAGGTAGGGTGGGGGAGTGGGGACATCCACATGGAGACAGGGGGCAGGGAGGAGGTCTGAGATGTGGAGCAGTTGGAGGGTGGATGGGGGCACAGGGAATGGAGTATGGAGTGTAAAACGTAATTTTTTTTAAAAGAAACAACAGAAAGCTCACATACTCATGGAAACTAAAAAAAATCTCTACTCAATGATTACTTGAGATGCAGAACAACACAGAAAATTCTCAACCCAGCAACATCATGTGACCAAGAAGAACTTAAGTACCCAAATCTCCTCCACTGCTGGTGGGAGTGCAAGTTTGTACAACCATTCTGGAAAACAATCTGGCAGTTTCTCAGAACATTGGAAATTGTTCTACTGGAACTCCCAGCTATACCACTCCTGGGAATATTCCCAAAAGATGTTCCACCATGTTCCACATGGACATGTGCTTCACTATATTCACAGCAGCTTTATTTACAGTAGCCAGAAATTAGAAACAACCCAGATACCTCACAATAGAAGAATGGATATAGAAAACTTGGCTCGTTTATACAATGAAATACTATTCAGTTAGTAAGAATAACGATGTGATTACTTTTGCTGGCAAATGGATGAAACTAGGCAAATATCATCTTGAGAAAGGTAATCCAGACCCAAAAGGTCATGCATGACATATCTTCACTTAAAAGTGGCTATTACCCGTAATGTACAGGATATCCCCTATATACTCCACATACTGAGAGAAGCTAAACAGGAAGGAAGGCTCAAGTGATGTTGGAATCTCACATAGGATGGTGAATAAGAGAATTATATGTGGAGAAAGAGGAACACTCCTCCATTGTTGGTGGGATTGCAAGCTTGTACAACCACTATGGAAATCAGTCTGGCGGTTCCTCAGAAAACTGGACATAGTACTACCGGAGGATCCTGCAATACCTCTCCTGGGTATATATCCAGAAGATGTTCCAACCAGTAAGAAGGACACATGCTCCACTATGTTCATAGCAGCCTTATTTATAATAGCCAGGAGCTGGAAAGAACCCAGATGCCCCTCAACAGAGGAATGGATACAGAAAATGTGGTACATTTACACAATGGAGTACTACTCAGCTATTAAAAAGAATGAATTTATGAAATTCCTAGGCAAATGGACGGCATCATCCTGAGTGAGGTAACCTAATCACAAAGAAACTCGCACAATATGTACTCATTGATAAGTGGATATTAGCCCAGAAATTTAGAATACCCAAGATATAAGATACAATTTGCTAAACACATGAAACTCAAGAAGAACTAAGACCAAAGTGTGGACACTTTGCCCCTTCTTAGAATTGGGAACAAAACACCCATGGAAGGAGTTACAGAGACAAAGTTTGGAGCTGACACAAAAAGATGGACCATCTAGAAACTGCCATATCCGGGGATCCATCCCATAATCAGTTTCCAAACGCTGACACCATTGCATGCACTAGCAAAATTTTGCTAAAAGTACCCAGATATGGCTGTCTCTTGTGATACTATGCCAGGGCCTGGCAAACACAGAAGTGGATGCTCACAGTCAGCTACGGGATGGATCACAGGGCTCCCAATGGAGGAGGTAGGGAAAGTACTCAAGGAGCTGAAGGGATCTGAAATCCTATAGGTGGAAAAACAATATGAACTAACAAGTACCCCCATGAAGCTCATGTCTCTAGCTGCATATGAATCAGAAGATGGCCTAGTCAGCCATCAGTGGAAAGAGAGACCCATTGGTCTTGCAAACTTTATATGCCTCAGTACAGGGGAACGCCTGGGCCAAGAAGTGGGAGTGGGTGGGTAGGGGAGTGGGTGGGGGAGTGTGTGGGGGACTTTTGGGATAGCATTGGAAACGTAATTGAAATAAATACCCAATAAAAATATGGAAAAAAAAGAATTATAAGAGGCAATTAGAGGGAAAGACAATTTTGGGAGAGGATATGGAGAAAAGAATGAAGTGTTTTAGGATCAGACGTGGAGAAATACAGTAGCAAAGGAGAGAGATCCAAGAAAATGATTAGAAATCTGCAGCTGGCAGAGTTAGGGAGTGGGGGTACTCTCTAAGACATGCCAGAGACCTGGGATAGGGCGGCTCTCAGGAATCAGGGGGGGTGACCTTAGCAATGGTGCATAGCAGTGGGAATATGAAACCTGATAACCAAGAAAATGGACTTTTAACAAAAATTAATCAAAAGAGACGGGGAAAGATACTTTATTCACATAAATGAACAAACAAAAAAGTCTACCAAGATATCTTCTCATTTTTGAGTATCTATGCCCCAAAGGCAAGGAAGGGTACTCGTGTTGTTAAAAGAAACATCACTAAATCTCTAAATCACACATAGAAACCAATACATATTGGGAGACTTAAACACTGCCCTCTCACCAATGCACAAGTCATCCAGATAGACACTAAATAAATGGAGCTTAGAGACATTATGCCTCAAATTGACCAAACAGATCTCTACAGACTATTTAACCCAAATACAAAAGAATATACCTTCTTCTCACTACCTCAAGGAACCTTCTTCAAAATTGATCAAATACTCTGACACAAAGCAAATATCAACAGATACAAGAAAATTGAAATAAGTCCCAGTTTTGTATCATACAACCATAGATTAAAGGTCGACTTCAACAACAACAGAAATAACAGAAAACCTTCACATTCATGAAAACTGAGGAATGCTCTACTGGGTCAGGGAAGAAATAAAGAAAGAAATTAATCACTTGCTAGAATTCAATGAAAATGAATGCAGAACATTTCCAGACGCATGGGACTTGATGACAATGGTGCTAAGAGGAAAGTTTGTAGCATTAAGTGTCTTCATAAAGAAATTGGAGAGTTCTCATCATAGTAAATTAAAAGTACACCTGAAAGATCTATAACAAAAAGGAGCAAATGTAACCAAGAGGAATAGACAACAGGAAATATTCAAAATTGGGACTAAAGTCAATAAATTAGAAACAAAGAGAACAATATAACAAATCAACAAAATCAAAAACTGAAAGTTATATAAACTCGACAAGATATACAAACCCTTAGCCAAACTAGCTGAAAGGCAGAGAGGGAATATACAAATTACCAAAATCAGAAATGAAAAGGGGACATAAGGAAAGAAACCAAGGAACTTCAAAGAATCATTAGGTCTTTTTACAAAAATCTATACTTCACAAAAATGGGATACTTTAAATTAAGTGGATAATTTTCTTGATACATACCACTTACCAAAGTTAAATCAAGATCAGGTAACTATGTAAATAGGCATATAACCCCTAAGGAAATATAGCCATCATTAAGATATTCTATAAAAAAAACCAAAACAACAATAACAACAACAAAAAACAAAGCCAGATGGTTTAGTACAGAATTTTACTAGACTATCAAAGAAAAGATAATAACAGCACTCCTCAAATTATTCTACATAATAGAAAGAGAGAGAACACTGGCAAACTTGTCCTATGAGGTCACAGTCATGATGATACCTAAACCTCACAAAGACTCAAAAAGGAAAAGAATTGAAGAATAATATCCATTGTGAACATTGACAAAAAATACTCAAAAAATATTGCAAAATGGATTGAAGAACACATTAAAAATACCCATCATGAAGAAGCAGGTGTCAGCCTTCATGCAAGATGCAGGGGTGATTTAACATTCAAAATTCCACCAATGAAATCCCCCATATAATCTGTAGACTGCATGTAGTAAAATGGCCATTTTCACTATGTTAATCCTATTGGTCCATGAGCATGAGAAATCTTTCAATTTTCTGAGATTTTGATTTCTTTATTTGGGAAGTTGAAATTCTCGTCATGTCATATAGATCTTTCATTTGCTTGGATAGAGTTAGACCAAGGTATTTTATATTATTTGTGGCTATTGTGATAGGTGCTCTTTCCCTACTTTCTTTCTCATTTAGTTTATCATTAGTGTAAATGGGGACTACTGATTTCTTTGAGATTATTTTATATCTAGCTAAACAACGTTGCTAAAGTTGTTTATCATCTGTAGAGTATCTCTGATAGAATTTTGGGGATCACTTATATATACACTAATGATCTTTATTTCTAATTTGTATCCATTTGATCTCCTTTTGTTATCTTATTGTTCTAGCTAGAACTTCAAATACTATACAGAATAGATAGGGAGAGAATAGGCAGCTTTGTTTTGTCCCTGGTTTTAATGGGATTACTTTAATTTTCTCTCCATTTAATTTGATGTTGGCTATTGTTTCGCCATGTATTGCTTTAAAACTCCATTGACAGCACAGGTCAGCAAAGATGTGGAGAAAATGGAACACTCTTCCATTGTTGATAGGTCTGCAAGCTTGGACAATCAACTGATCTGAAAATCAATCAAAATTGGCAATAGTTATACTGGAAGACCCAGCTATACTGCTTCTGGACATATACCCAAAACATACTCCATCATACCACAAGGTCATATGCTCGACTATGTTCATAGCAGCCTTATTCCTAATAGCCAGAAACTGGAAGCAACCTTGATGTTCCTCAACCAAAGAAAAGATATAGAAGATGTGGTTCATTTGCACAGCTATTAAAAACAAGGACATCATGAATTTTGCAGGCAAATGGATAGAACTAGAAAATACCATCCTGAGTGAGGTAACTCAGCCCTAAAAGGACATATATGGTATGTACTCACTGATAAAAGGATATTAGCCATAAGATATAGGATACCTATGATACATCCTACAGACCCAAAGAAACTAAACATAAGAAAGGCCTAAATGAGGATGCTTGAATCTGACTTAGAAGGGGGAATATAACATCATAGGAAGCAGATAGAGGAAGTGGACTAGGTGGGAAAGGGCACATGTAGGGGAATGTGGGAGGAAAGTACTGGCTGTAGGGAGAGACAGGAGAGAGGGACAGAGAGACGGGAGAAGGGATGGTAATCTACAGCTGGATGAAGGGGTTGAAGATAAACTCTAGGAAGTCCCAGAGAACTATAATAAGGAAGGATCCCCTGACTCAATGTGGATGACCTTAGCTGAGATGCCCAACAGTGCAGACATGGAACCTGAAGAGACCGACTCCAGTAGTCAGGCAGGACTGTCAAAAGAGGGATTTATGTACTGACCCACCTACAAAAGTTTAGACCCATAACTGCTCCTCTCTAAAAGGAATACAGAGACAAAATGGAGCAGCGACTGAAACACTGGCCCATGTTGAGACCCATCCCATGGGTAGGCTCCAATCCCTCACATTATTAATGAAACTATGTTATGCATGCAGAAAAGAGTCTAGTATAGCAGCCCTATGAGTGGCTCTACCCAACAGTTGACTGAGACATATACAGATACCCACAGACAAACATTGGAAAGATGTCAGCAAAGACCTATGGAAGAGTTAGGAGAAGGATTAAAGGAACTGAAGGGAATGGCATCCCCATAGGAAGACCAACAGTGTCAACAAACCTGGACCTCTGGGAGCTCCCTGAGACTGAGCCATCAACCAAAGAGCATACATAGGCTGGACCAAGGCCCTGTCCACATATGTAGCAGAGGGCTTCCTTGTCTGGCCTCAGTGGTAGAGGATGTGTTTAATCATGTAGAGACATGATGCCCCATGATGGATGAATATGGGAGGTTCCACACTCTCAGAATCAAAGCCAAGGGGAGGGGGAAGAACTTTGAGAGGGGAGATCAGGAAGGTGGCAACATTTGAGATGTAAACATATAAATTAACATTTAAAAATCCACAATATAAACAATCTGAAAAAAAAACACATGATCATCTATCTTATTAGGTAATGAAAATTTTCTTTGACAAATATAATACCCCTTTATATTAAAAATCTCAGAGAGGTCAGGGATTCAAAAAAAATCCCTAAACACAATAAAATGTAATATAAAACAAGGCAATAGCCTATATCGAATTAAATGCAGAGAAACTTAAAGCAATTCACTAAAACTAGGGACATGTCTAGCCTATCCATGTTCTCCCCATCTCTTCTATATAGGTGAAGTCTTAGAGCAGTAAGACAACTAAAGGAGATGCAAGAAATGCAAAGTGGAAAGGAGGAAGTAAAAGTATTATGATTTACAGATGATATTATAGAATACATAAATGACCCCAAAACTTTCACCAGGGAACACTCCTGCTGAAAAAAAAAAAAAACACGTAAACAAAAAGCACATTCAGCAATGTGGATAGACATATGGATGCATCACCTGTCAATTAAAAAGCCTAAGACCTATAGCTTAGGCAGAAAAATAGAAGGTGGAGCATTTGGAGGCAGAAAGAATTTTGGGATAGATCAAGGCAGAAGATTTCTCTGGGAAGATGTGAGGAGACGGATGCATGGTACCTGAGCATAGGTGACAGGATGTAGGTAAAATAAATGGGATATTTTAAGTTAGATCTAGTCAGAGCTACATGGCCAAGGTATTTGCAAATGTATTTAGAGTTTGAGTCTTATTTCCGGGAGAATGGGGCTGGAAGGAAGAACTAGACCCAACTTCAACATTCAACGACAGATTTTCTTCCCTAGTTTCCACACTTCAATCATTGCCTGCCTCTCATTTCATTGTCTGTAAAATTAAAGGGGCTGAGTTCAGATGATAAATAATATAAAAATGAATAATTATTCTAAATCTAACATTTTGGATATTTTATAACATAATACTCTTTGCTATGTAGTAAAACTCTTCAAAATGAAAAAAAAAATAAAATTAACTAAAATAGAAATCAGTTGCCCTCTTTTATATAAAAGATAAATGGGCTGAGAAAGAAACTAGTGAAACAACAACCTTCACAATAGACACAAATAACATAAGTTATTTTGGTGTAATTCTACCCAAGCAAATGAAAGAACCATATTACAAGAAAGTCAAGTCTTTAAAGAAAGAAATTGAAGAATATAAATCAGAAGATGGGAAGATCTTCCATGTTCATGGATTGGTAGGGGTAACATAGTCAAATGATCATCTTACCAAAAGTAGTCTACAGAATCAACACAATTCCCACCAAAAATCTAAGACAGTTCTTCACAGACCTTGAAAGAACAATGCTCAATTTCATATGCAAAAACAAAACCCCAAAGTATCAAATCAATCCTGTACAATAGAGGAACTTCTAGATGTATCACCATCCCTGATTTCAAGCTGCATTACAAAGCATTATTTTAAAATACTCCATGTAATTGGCATAAAAATAGAAAGGTTGAGCTGGTCAGTGTTGGCACATGCTTTTAATCCTAGCACTTGGGAGGCAGAGGCAGGTGGATTTCTGAGTTTGAGGCTAGCCTGGTCTACAGAGTGAGTTCCAGGACAGCCAGGATTACACAGAGAAACCCGGTCCCGAAAAAAAAAAAAAAAAAAAAAAAGGTTGATCAGAGGCATTGAATAGAATACCCAGAAGTAGACACACACACCTACAGACCCTTGATTTTTTTTAAAAGGGGGGGAGCAAAAATTATACAATAGAAAAGAATTCGTCTTCAAAAACTGGTGCTGGACTAACTGGATACATGCATGTAGAAGAATGCAAATAGATACATATCTACTGCTCTGCACAAAACTCAAACCTGCATGGTATTGGTACAGAGACAGACATGTTGATCAATGAAATAGAATTGAACACCCAGAAATAAAACCACACACTTATGGTCACTTGATCTTTGACAAAAATATACAATTAAGAAAGAAATCATCTTCAATAAATGGTGCTGGTATAACCAGCTCTCTGTATATAGAAAAATGGAAATAGACCCATATTTATCATTTTGCACAAAGCTCAAGTACAAGTCAATCAAGGACCTCAACATAAAACCAGGTACACTGAATATAATAGAAGGGAAAGTAGGAAAGAGACTTGAACTCATGGGCACAGGGGAAATTTTTCTGAACAGAACTCCAATGGCTCATGCTCAAAGATCAAGAATTGATAAATGGGGCTTCATAAAACTGGAAAACTTCAGTAAGGTAAAGGACATAGTCGATCATGTAAATTGGCAACCTACTGGGGAAAAAAAAACTTCACTAATCCCACATCTGATAGGATACTAATATCCAAAATATATAAAAAACTTAAGAACTTAATCACCAAAAAAACAAACAACCCAATCAAAAAACAGGGTATAGAACTAAACCGAGAATTCACAACTGAGGAATCTTGAATGGCTGAGAAGCACATAAAGAAATGTTCAAAGTCCTTAGTAATCAGAGAAGTGCAAATCAAAACGACCCTGAGATTTCACCTTACACCAATCAGAATGGTTAAGATTAAAACCTCAGGTGACAGCACATGTTGGAGAGCATGTGGAGAAAGAGGAACACTCCTCCATTGCTGGTGGGATTGCCAACTGGTACAATTACTCTGGAAATCAATCTGAAGTTTCTTCAGAAAATTAGAAATAGATCTGCCCGGAGACCCAGCTATACCACTCTTAGGAAAATACCCAAAAGATGCCCTGACATACCACAGGGGCACGTGTTCCACTGTGTTGATAGTGGCTTTATTTGTGATAGCCAGAAGCTGGAAACAACCTAGATGTCCCACAATAGAAAAAAAAAATCAATACAGAAAACGTGGTTCATTTACACAATGGAATAATACTCAGCTATTAAGAATGAGGACATCCTGTTGTTCCACCTATAGGGTTGCAGACCCCTTCAGCTCCTTGGGTACTTTCTCTAGCCCCTCCATTTGGGGCCCTGTGCCATCCAATAGATGACTGGGAGCATCCACTTCTGTATTTGCCAGGCACTGGCATAGACTCACAAGAGACAGGTATAGATGGCCCAGTCGGCCATCATTGGGAAGAGAGGCCCCTTGGTCTTGCAAACTTTATATGCCCCAGTACAGGGGAATGCCAGGGCCAAGAGTTGGAAGTGGGTGGGTAGGGGAGCAGGGTGGGGAGAGGGTATAGGGGACTTTCGGGATAGCATTTGAAATGTAAATGAAGAAAATATCTAATAAAAATTGGGGAAAAAAAGGAATGAGGACATCCTGAGTTTTGCATGCAAATAGATGGAACTAGAAAATATCATCCTGAGAGAGGTAATTCAGACCCAAAGGACATGCATGGTATGTACTCACTAATAATTGGATATTAGCCAAAAAAATACTTTTATAGAATATCCAAGATACAGTCCACAGAACTCAAAAAGCTTAACAAGCTGAAGTGCCCAAGAGAGGACACCTCAATCCCAATTTGGATAAAGAAGAATCAATTACAAGTGGGGAGGGAGGGAGGCACCTGGGAGGGAAAGTGGATGGGGTGGGGGGAGAGTTGGGGGAGAGGGAAACCTGATCTGTTATTGGGTGAGGGAAATGGACTAAAGCCTGAGGGCCAGCAGAAAGAATGTAAATAGGAAACCTCAGGAAATAAGAGGTTTGGAGGACCCTCCAGAATGAACCAGAGACCTGGGAGGTGAGAAACTCCCAGGACCCAAAAGGAGGGACCTTAGATGAAATGCCAGACAGTAGTGAGAGGGAACTTATAGAGCCCACCTCCAGCAGGAAAACAGGAAATCAAGTGAGGGATGGGATTGCCATCCCACAGTCACATCTCTGACGCATAGTTGTTATTGTCTGTTGTAATCACAGGGATGGAAATGGAGAGGAGCCTGAGGAAAAGAAGGTCCAGCAACAGGCCCAAAGTGGGATCCAGCTCAAGGGGAGGTCCTAAGGCCTGACACTATTACTGAGGCTATGGAGCACTCACAGAAAGGGGCCTAGCATGACCGCACTCCAGAAAAACCAACAAACAGCTGAGAGAGTCAGATGCAGATATTTGCACCCAGACAATGGACAGAAGCAGCTGACCCCTGTTGTTGAATTAGGGAAGGCTAAAAGAAGCTAAAGAGAAAGGCGATCCTTTAGGACCAGAACTCTCAATTAAATTGGACCCCAGAGATATCACCAAATAGGCAGCATATACCAACTGATATGAGGCTCCTAACACACAAACATTAGAGGACTTCTGGGTCTGTGATCATTCAGAGAAGATGCACCCAACCCTCAAGAGACTGGAGGCCCCAGGGAGTTTAGAGATAAGGTGGGGTGGGAGTGGGAACAACCACGTGGAGACGGGGTGGGGTGGGGAGGAGGTGTGGCATGTGAAGCAGATGGAGTGTGCATGAGGGATACAAGGAATTGAATGTGGAGAGTAAAAAATAAATTAAAAATAAAATAAAATTAAAAAAAAACAAGCAAACAAAAACTTCAAGTGACAGCACCTGGTGGCTAGGATGTGGAACAAGGATATATATACTCCTTCATTGCTGGTGGGCAAGCTTGAGCAACCAATCTCAAAATCAATTTGTCTGTTTCTCAGAAAATTGGGAGCAGTACTACCACAAAATCCAGTTATTCCACTTCTGGGGATAGGCTGAAAAGATGCTTCACCTTAATTCGATGCCACTTGCTGAACTATGTTCATAGCAACTTTATTTTTAATACCCAGAAACAGTAAACAATCTAGAAATCTCTCAACTGAAGAATGGATACAGAAAATCTGATTCATTTAGACAATGCAATATTATTCTGCAATTAAAAACCTAGAATAATGGAAACTCCCAGAAATCTAAGAGGGTCCCTCTACCTAAGACCCCTAGCAATGGTGGATATATAACCCGAAATGGCTATGTCCTGAAACCAGAAAAATTTCCAGTGGAGTGGCTGTGACTGACACCAATCCAACCATAACATTTTTGACCCACAATTTTTTTCTGCCTACAAGAAGTGAAGGAATAAAGAGGGAGTAGACATTGAGGAAACTGCTAATCAATGACTGGCCCAGCTTCAGACCCATGCCATGAGAGAAAGCCTACCCCTGACGCTATTAATGATATTCTGCTGTACTTGCATAGTGGTGCCTAGCATGACTGTCCTCTGAGAGGCTTCTCTCAGCAATTGATGGAAACAGATGCAGAGACCCACAGCCAAACATTAGGCAGAGCTTTGGGAATCCTGTTGAAGGAGGGTAGGAAGGAATGAAGAAGGAGCCAGAGAGGTCAAAGACACCAAAAGAAAACATATGGAATCAATTAACCTGGGCCCATAGGGGCTCACAGAATCTGAACTGGCAAACAGAGTGCATGCATGGGATGGACAGAGGCCCTCTGCACATGTGTAACAGTTGTGAAGCAAAGTCTTCATGTGGGACCCCTAACAGGATAAAGAGCGACTGTATCTGACTATATTGCCTGTCTTTGGATCCCTTTGCCCTAACTGTTGTGCCTTGCCTAGCCACAATAAGAGACTATGCACTTAGTCCAATGCCAAGGCTAGTTGATATTGATGGGAGGCCTCAGTTTCTGAGAAGAAAGGGAGGACAGTAGGACAGGGTAGAACTGGATTGGAAGTAGAAGAGGGAGGGAAAGATATGATCTGTACGTAAAGTTAAAAAACCCTGTGCAAGGAGCTAAAGAGAACTGCAACCCTATAGGTGGAACAACAATATGAACTAACCAGTACCCCGGAGCTCTTGTCTCTAGCTGCATATGCATCAAAAGATGGCCTAGTCGGCCATCACTGCAAAGAGAGGCCTTTTGGACTTGCCAACTTAAGATGCCCCAGTACAGGGGAACTCCAGGGCCAAAAAGGGAGAGTGGGTGGGTAGGGGGTTGGGGGGGTGGATATGGGGACCTTTGGGATAGCATTGAAAATGTAAATGAGGAAAATACCTAATAAAAAAATTAAAAAAAAAAAACCCTGTGCCATTCAGGCTTGCTTATAGACCATTTTAAATTTAGTGAGATGAAATCTTAGAATTCTTTTAATTTGCATCTCCTTAATTGTAAGAATGATAAACAGTTTGATGTATTTCTAGGCCATAATGTTATTTCTTGTACTTATGAGTCTGCTCTTGAATCCTTCCAATATTTTTCATTTGATTTATGTTATTTATGCCTCAGAATTTATATTTTATACTTTTTGAAATTTATCTTTTTATATTTTACTTTAATTCATTTACAAGTTTCTTTATTTCTTCAATTTTTGGTTTATGTTTATAAATTTATTTTTCTTGTATAGGAGAATATTTAAGACTGCTGTTTTAAAATCTAGTAAGTATGATACCTGTCCTTGTTTTAGTAGTATCTGACAGTTTTTTTCTATTGTTTCTAATGAGTTATATTTTCTAATTTCTTCATGTGATTTTTGTTAGCATTTGATTGTGAAAAGTTGTGTATTGGGAATATAAAAACCTCTTTTCTTCTCTAAGACTTTATAGGCTTTCTCATTGATTTACACTTTATTCTGACACTTGAGTTAGCAAGTAGTGAAAGATTAAATCTACTCAAGACTTTTTGAGGCATATGCTTCTTGTGTTTGTCTCTGTAGTCACATGAATACATGGTTATATTTAAAAGTTTTCATTTCCTGGAGTATCATTTTAGGTATTTAAGTCTTTTGGGGCTATAGTATGGGAATATGTTTTCCATTTCTTTCCCTAAACATATGGGAGCATCCTTTATATAATTTTTATGAGTAATGGCTACTAATTTTTTATACCATAGATCTGAATCAGAAAAAACAGCCTTCAAACATTCATCAGACCAGTTAAACACTAGTAAATAATTGCTTTCTGTACTTAAAGAAGTTAAATGCAAATTGAGCTACTTTTCATCCTAAACAAGCTTGTTTATTGAAAAGAACATTGCGAAACATATATTCAATAAAATGAAATGGAGTTCATAAAATGAGGCTTTGTAACATTATGATGTTCTTCTTGAATATTTACTGTGATCTTATTTTATGCACTTGATCATGGTATGAATGTAGGTATAAGGATATATCTATGGGGAAGAGGGATTTTAGAATATTCAAATTCAAGGGTTTGTACATTAATTTCCTCCCTAAGCCTTGATTCAATTCTTAAATTCAAACAAAACTTGATTTTGCTCAAGAATCTTCTGTAGATTTTTTTTCCTTTTCAAAAAGGCACATTGAAGATTAGTAGGTATTTTAAAAGATTTACCTCAGGAATATTTTTTGCTTGTTCAAACTGTGAGTTTATAACTCTTTAGATAATAAATGCTTCATGTAGAGACATGAATCCCACTTTCTACCTTGTATAGACACCAAGGTCTGTCGTTTTCTATTGCTTCTCACCATAAAAGTGCCAAGGACCAGCAAATGACAGGAGAACTGTTGTGGAATACACTGTCAATATGACAAAATGGCAGCCTACTGACTGGGAAAAGATCTTCACTAACCCTATATCTGATAGAGGGCTAATATCCAAAATACATAAAGAACCCAAGAAGCTGGGCTCCAAATTATCAAATAACCCATTTTAGAAATGGGGTATAGAACTGAACTGAGAATTCTCAAAAGAGAAATCTGGTATTTTTTAAGAATCACTTGAGTCCCTAAGGAGTGAGGAGACCTGGAAGCTGGGGCGGGGGGGGGGGCATCTTCTTGGATACATGGGGGAGGAGGAATGGGATGAGGAATGGTGGTAGAGTGTACTGGAAGGCAGGTAACAACTGGACTACAAAAAAATAAAAGTAATAAAAAGTAGCTTTGCTTTTAAATTTTCATATATAAATGTCTTCGTATAGATATATAATTAAAATGAAATTATTTTAATTTCAAAAAAAGAAATGTTCAACATCCTTAGTCATCAGGATAATGCAAATTATAATGACCTGGTAAATTTGCCTTATACCAATCAGAATGGCTAAGAACAAAAACTCAAGTTATAGCACATGCTGGTTAGGATGTGGAGAAAGTGTAACATTCCTACATTGATGGTGGGATTGCCAACTTGTACAATCACTCTGAATTCAATTTGGTGGTTTTTCAGACAATTGGACCTAGTTCTACCTGAAGAATCAGCTATACTGTTTCTCAACTGAAAAATGGATACCGAATATGTGGTCATTTACACAATGGAATACTATTCTGCTATTAAAATGAAGGACAACATGATTTTTGCAGGCAATGGATGGAACTAGAAAATATCATCCTGAGTGAGGTAACCCAGACTCAAAATGCCATGCATGGTATGTACTCACTGATAAGAGGATATTAGCCAAAATGTACAGAATACCCATGATACACCCATAGAACCTAAGAAGTTAAACAAGAAGGAAGGCCTAAGTGAGGATGTTTAAATTCTACTTGGAATGGAAAACAAAACAATAATGGGAGCCAGCGGGAGGGAAGAGACCTGTGTGGAAAGGGGAGGTGGAGGGGACTAGCAGGGCACAATCATGTATGGGCTGTGGGAGAAAAGAGAAAGGACCAGAGGGCCAGGAGAATGAAGGGAAATATGCCCCTGTTGGAGGTGGAAGAAAATCTAAAAAGTCCCAGAGACCTGCGATGTGGGAGGCTTCCAGGGCTAATGTGGGTGACCTTGTTCCAGAAATCACACATAATTTAAGCAGGAGTTGGTACTCTCTTTATTGGATGCAAAATGTTATATATCAAATTATGGTATGTACATATATTTATAATAACAAACATGTATAATTATAAACAAGTACATAAAATATCCCAGGATCATAATTTGGTGTTAAAATTAACTTTGAAATACATTCTCATAAAACATGACAGATTTTACTCAAGAGTTACCTAGGGAGATATTACAACTTAGAGACATATGTTACACTATATACAACAAACCAACATTCACAATAGCATGCAAGTCTCTTAAAATAGGTGTTGCCAAAAAACTCATAAGACTTTAAAGGTTTTGCTACTTAATTTGCATACTTCTTCACAATATTTTTTAATTAAAAAAAATCAATGTTTTGAGACGTAAATTTCAGTTAGGTCATTGTTAATTTCCATGACAGAAAAGACAATATTAGCAGCCAGTGGTTTTTTCAGATGAATTAAAGTCACTAGAACATGTTAAGTCCAATAATTAAATTGTCCACTGCAGCTGTCCACTTGCAAATGTTGGTAGAGTAGATCAGATACACTGAATTTTCTACAAGTTTATATAAATACTATGTCTGTGTCTTCTTATTAATACTTCTCTTCTGCTCTAATATCTGTTAATATCTACTTCTCTACTTCTTCAAAGATTAGAGTCAGGATCTAATTCTAATATATATAAGGAGAACCAGTAAACCAGAAAAAAAATTGAGGTCATATACCACACTTTATAGTACAATAATCTCACTGAAGATCACCATCAGTAATTCTGACTTAACCATATTTTGAGTTTAATATGCTTGCTGGGGTTTAGTACATTGGAAAAGAAGTATTCTGAATGATGTCCGTCTGTATGTACCTAAGGATACAAGAGATAAAATGACTCTTCTGTTCCACATAAAATAGAGATAGATTTAACTCATTTATAATGAACAATTTTCCATGTACTATTAATCCAAATTTAAGATATTATTTCTGGCCTGTTGAATTGATTCAACACAAATAAAACACCAATTTCAGCTGTACGAAAAATGTCCACTCAAAAATTAATTTTATTATGATAATCATTCAAGGAACCATTAGGATCTGTGTAAGTCCAAAACATACAAGAAGGAGTTATTGATGAGTAATGTGCTAGAATCATAACTCGAAAGCATAATGGAACCTAATGTTAAGGTACACAACATTCTAAGAACTCCTAAGAATTTGCAATTACTAAATGGTATTTAAAAGGACACATAAATAGATTTTGGGTGGGTGTGGAGTATTTTTACTTGAATTTGATAATTTCACAAGAAGATAAAAAGGGATAATGAACGTTTCTTGGCTTAGAAATCACAGAGATTAATTATGATTTTTATAACAATGATGTTGTGCCATGGTGAGAGGAGGTGAGAATAAGAATGGTTGGTGTAAAGGCAGAGAAGTAGAAATAAACTTGAAATTTGCCTGTTCCACTTATACTTGGGAAAGCCAGTTAAGTACTCATCCACCATTTCCCTGTCTCCCATGAGGACATTATTCATATTTACTATCCCTACCAGAAGCATTAAAGGGCACATTTTGCACATTGACTTTACATCATCATAAATTAAAATTTGAGAGCAATGGCATATACCTTTGGCTGTTTTATTTAACACAGGTGATTGATATCTGTTTTGAATTCTACTCTTAAAGAGAGAATGGCATACACTCCTTTCCTAGCCAATACCCTGTAAATCTACTTTGTGAGAGTACTGTTAATGTATTTGTAAATATACTTGATTAAATTTTAAAAATATTTTAATGGTTTCTCTCTCTCTCTCTCTCTCTCTCTCTCTCTCTCTCTCTCTCTCTCTCTCTCTCTCTCCCTCCCTCCCTCTCCCCCCGTGTGTGTGTGTGTGTCTGTGTGTGTGAGTGTATGTATGTGTATGTACCTGTGAGTTCAGAGGCCAGATTTAATAGATCCCTGTGGATCTTATGAACATGGTGCTGGGAACCAAACTCCAGTTTTTGTGCAAACTCTTAACTTCTGAGCCATCTCTTACCTCAAATTGATGAACTACTCATACACTGTCTCTAAGAATCCTGGAATCAAAGAAACTCTCAGAGAGAAGAATTACTCTTCTTTTGGTTTGGCCCCTTTCTATGATTTCAGTAAGGGATAATTTCAAACAGTTCGGGGTCAATGTAAGTTGCTTGAAATTGACATAGGCTGCAGGTGCAATGAATATAAAACAAAAATAAATATTATCTCTGAACTTAAATGAGAAACAACAATCAAGCTGCACAAATGACATTCTCCTTTAAGTTGAGGAAAATGTTACTAGATGGACTATTACTGAAAGTGTGAGCCAGGATGCCCTATAAGGCAAGCCAGTACTTTGAAAGTAATGAAGCTTAAAGTATGTTTCCATATAGGTTCAAAACCGGGAAATACAAGATGCAGAATACAAAGATGTTTTGACAATTGTTAGATAAGGACCCTAGAGGAGAAAATTTGCAGATCAAGTGACCTCTGAAGTTGCCCATTTTCAACTACAGTGACTAGCAATGACTAGCAATATCATCAAAACCAAGAGGAGATGATGGGGTTCTAAGAACCTCTACTAACACCTGAAAGTGTAGATTTTGTTCCTGTTTGGTAAGGCCAAGCATAAGGCCAATCAGGTGCAGCTCTCAGCAAGGTATTCCTGTGAAAGAATCATGTAGTTGAAACATCTGACCACAATAAAACAAAATTGACTACAAAGAACATTTTTTTTGTAGTTAGCTATGTTGTTTTCTGAGTTTTCTTTCATAAATATTAAAATTAGTGATAATAAAAGTGATGGTTTTATTTAGAAATATAACTGATGAAGAAAATACCTAAACTATCTAAATTAACTACCTATGGGACCACACAGTTGTGACATTTTTTATTCGAGGGAGCATTTTTTTCATCCAGAGAACAGGAATGTGGCTAACAAAGAAGACTTGTAAAAGACTTGATTGACATCTTCAAAGTTACAAAGAACTCCAATAAAATCTTACCAGGCTTGCCTTATAGTTCTATTCAGTAATATGAAAATCAAAGTGTCATTCAAATTAATGCCTGACAAATTTGAGTATAATAAAAATATTACTCTTGCTGTGGTCAATGTGAAAAAGGCTGCAGGACGATGAAGGTCAATGAGGCCAATTCTGTAGTCAGTTCCAAGAAGGGCTTGGTAATTTTATGGGCACTAATAATGTTTGTGGATTTCCCATTAGCTAAGCTAATGGAGAGTAGTCAAAGGCATGCTGCAGTATTTAAATAGTCAGTCCCCATATGTTAAAGAAATAATTTTATTTTCACCTTGCACCATTAAACTCAGATTTAAAAGAATCACTCTCTTCTGTGAAATTCTAGCCCATGGTAAAATGTCATATTAGGACTTCATACATAGAATTACTAAGCACAATTCTCATTTGTAGAGAAACTAACTTTTGGCTAAATGTTATACGTTGATATTAATTTAGTTATTTTGGTTTTGGACTATTTTCTATTGCCTTAGGAATGCACCTTACACTGGGTAAGTATTTCAATTTTTTTTTCTAAAATCCAAAAAAGTTTATTTAGTTTACAGATTTGGAAAACAAATTCCAAACATTATTTAATATCTCTGGTGTGGGCTCCAGGGGATATAATATCCCACTGAAAAACAAAAGAATATAGTGAAAAGGGAAAAGGGAAAGGGCCTAGATTTACATTGTACAACCATTTCATAATAAGAGTTCCAGAAAGTTATTAAATCATTCTTAGATCAGTGACATCAGTGGCCTATTACCCTCTTGCTCAACCCACATTTATGTTTTATTTTATTCTTTGATATTTGCATGCTGATACTAGGCCCAGTCAATCTCAGATGCACAATCTTCCTGCCTCAGCCCTCTGAGTTCTGAAATTGTAGTATAGGCATGTATCACCATGTCCAGGTCCAGTAAGACACATCTTTTAATGGCCTTTCCATCTCTTAATGTTGTCACAATGTGGACCACATTTCTAACACAGAAATCTTTAGGTATAATCTGTTTCCAAATGACATGCCAGAAATTAGTTAGAGTCATATGAGGTAATACTTAGATGTTTCATGAGCTTGTTTTTTTTTTTTTAACATGTATGGTATAAATGACACATTTTCCACAAGTCAACTATCCTACATCACTATGAAGATATGCATATATATATACATATATACATATACATATATATAGTCTTTTACAAAGAATAAAGTTAGAATATATATATATGTATATATATATATATATGTGTGTATATATATGTAAATTTACTCCTCACCCCCTTATTAAATGACATACCTGGAGTTCCCCACTCCCAAGACTGGGCAACATATATATCTAACTCTTTTCCGGCTTGTAGAACTCTTTTCTTCATATTGGCTTGCTTTGTCTGGTTTTCCCTTGTCTTATTTCTTATTTTGTCCTGTTTGGCTGCACTCTCTTGGATGCCTGCCCTTTTCTGAAGGGAAAATGGAGGGGAGTGGATTTGCAGAAGAGACAGGGGGGAAGGGACTGGAAGGAATGGAAGGAGGAAATACTGTTAAAAATATATTGTATGAGAGAAGAATCCATTTTCAGTTAAACAATGGCAATGATTTTATTTCTCTAGATCTTAGTTTTTTCATATGTAATTTAAAAGATTACATAGGAAAGATCCTAAAGGTAACTCTGATGTTATCGTATATTATGAATCTAGGTTACTGTCATGGCTATCCTCATTTACACAAGAAATCCTTCCATTCTCTACGCCTAATGAAACTTAACATATGTGTAATGTTGAACAAAATGTACATAGACTGTCAAGAGACGATGTGCTCATTTTCTTAGCCAGTAAGTCTCAAATCTTCTATCCATTGTCTAACTTTATTCTTTGTAAAAGACAAAATCTAATATGCTATGCCTATAACATGCTTAAAACTCTACAAATTTGCGAGTTTAGATGTGTAAATACAAAATAAACTTTAATAAAAATTAAATTAAGTCCTATTTGAGCACCAATTTTGGATGAGTCAGAAAAATATAAGCAGATGATATATTTTAGTCATTTTTATTATTTTTTCTTTGTCATATCAGTTTAAGTATGATCAATTTTATAGTATTCTTCTTTTCCCTCTTTCTGAAATATATAGTCTTTGCTTACTAGTGATGAGACTAATGCTCAATCACTCTCTTTATGGGTTGGCATATACTGCATCATGATTTGTTCTTGTTTTATAGGATGAAACAAGATTTTTATTGAATATTTTATTTATTTACATTTCAAATGTTATCCCCTTTCCCTGTTTCCAATTCGAGACCTCCCCCATCCTATCCCCCATCCCCTTGCTTCTATGAGGGTAGCCTCCACGTACCCACCCACCCACTCCCACCTCCCTGACATGACATTCCCCTACAATGGGGAATCGAGTCTTCAAAGGACCAAGGGCCTTCCCTCCTATTGATGCCAAATAAGGCCATCCTCTGCTACATATGCTCCTGGAGCTATGGGTCCCTCCATATGTACTTTTTGGTTGGTGATTTAGTCCCTGGGAACTCTGGTGGTCTGGTTGGTTGATATTGTTGTTCTTTCTATGGTGTTTTAATACTGGTTACATCACTTTGATGGCTTATACTACACTGTAAATCAATTCTTGACTTTTGGCACCCTGTTTCTTATCATTCACAGGGTCATTTGAGATTCTTATATCTTTAGCTAATTAATAGACCTGAGTGCTGAGGACCATGGGAAAAATTTTGTAGCCACTCTAGCTACTCCAAAGGATTAAGACCTCACAGAATCTTTCTCTGGTATTCCTATTATTGGGTAGTCATAGCATAAAAACTTGTGATATAATATTAGGGGAATATTTTTCATAAAGTTTGCTGGTTTTATATCTCCTCACATATCAGCAAATTGATTTTCTTCTTGCAATAGCCAAACTTAATTGGAATTATACTCTCTATTTTTCCAAAATTTTAGGACTGAAATTTACAATTTTAAGTTGTTTTAACATTGAAAGTTCCCCTCCAAATTCTCATTTTTTCCATTTTTAATTTTATGGCATGAGAGAGTTAAGTAAATTGTTTAAATCTATAATTGATGATAGGACCTTGAGATCTCACCTCAGTAATATTTTGTCCTGTTTTGTTTTTTTTTAATTTAGATGTAACTACAATTTGAAGTACAATGGAGGCAAAAATTATTTCAAGTGCTGATGAATATGACTCACAGGACATAAAAAAGAAATAGGAAGACACCAAGGCAAGACACAAGTAAAGAAATCAGGGGAAATACCAGAAAGAACCAAACAAAGCAGGTTATGATCGAGATTTTTTCCCTCCTCTTTTTCTATTTTTCTCTCTATATTCAGACCACAGTTTACCTTCCATCCACTCCTCCCAATATCCTCCCTCCTCTCTCCCCCAGCTCTATATTTCCTAAGATTCTGTTCATAAAAGTGCAGGCCTCCCAGATATATGAACTGAATATAGCATAACAAGATATATTAACACTGGCCACAAACCCTCATATCAAGGCTGGATGAGGTAACCCAAAAGGAGTACACAGGTCCCAGGAACAGAAACATGCCCAACTCTACTCCCACTATTAGGAGTCCCATAGGAACACCAAGCTAAATAATTATAACCAGTACAAACCCATTCGAGCTTTATGATTACTGCTTCAGTCTCTGTGAGCTTCTATTATTCCTACTTAGTTCTACGGGATATGTTCTGCTGCTGCCCTTGACTTCCCTGCCGTCCTCACCCTCTTATTGGAGATATGGAGCTTGAACTACCCAACTTCTATAACCAGTTGAGGTTTCCAGAGGTGACAATGGAACACCAACTCAACCACAAAATCATTGAGTTATAACTTGTCCTGCCTGCAAGATGTTTGGAGGCAATGGTGGTGAGGAACTTGCAGGAGTGGCCAGTCAAGGACTGGTCTAACTGGAGGCCCACATCATGAGAGGCAATCCATGACTGTTACTGCCAGAATGGTGGTTTAGATCCTTAAAACAAATTCCCAAGAAATAAAATATATCTTAATGGAGAAAATATATAAGCATATATCCTTATACATTTATCTGTCAAGCTATGGCTCTTGTTACCAACGTTCTAGGTAGAGTGTAATTATCTCTTTTTCTTCCCTTTACCTTCTACTTTAAAAGTTTGTGCATTCACTAATAATACTTTCCATGCTGCAAAATATCTTATACCAAAACTGTTAAATTACTTTAGGTTATGTTGGCTTTTCATTCTCAAAGCTTGCTACATATGTCTTCCGCAACAATATCCAATCTCTTGCTCTGGAATAAACCCATATGTCTTGTAGGAACTAAATGGGGCAGAGGAAGATGGGGGAGGGAGGATATCCCATGTCTGGCCAGAGTTCCTCCTATGCTCTGGGCAGGCAGACATGGGAGGGCTGCCAGATGCTTTTCACTCGGCCCCAGGTGGGCATCTAAGCAACTGACCCCACTTGGCAGCAGGAGTGGGGGGGGGAGAGGCAGCACCTGAGCAGGGCCCAGGATGACACCCTGTAGCCCTGGGGTTACAGGAGAGAGGGCTTAGGGAGAAAGGTTCCCATGCAGGCAAGAGTAAGCACAGTGGGCCTTGATGAACAGAGACAGTCTATGGTTTTAGAGCTTTATTGTAGAAAGGCAGGGGGAAGAGTAAAGGTGGAGAGAGAGAGAGAGAGAGAGAGAGAGAGAGAGAGAGAGAGAGAGAGAGCGCAGCCATGGCCAAAAGGAGACAAAGGGGAAAGGGAGAGAGAGAAGAAAGGCTAGAGAGTAAGAGAGAGTAAGAGGTTAGTTAGAGAGAGGACAAGGAGAGAGGAGAGTAAGAGGAGAGAGGAGAGGAGAGAGGAGATTAAGGGGAGTAAGAGAGTGAGGTGGTGCCGAGCAGCCATTCTTATGGTGTGCTGTTATCTTTACTGTTGCAAGGTAACTGGGGAGGAGTTTAGCCTGAAGGTCAGAAGCTTGGGACATTGTCTATGTAACTAAAAGCCATGTTTCTCCTGTGGGGGCTGTGGGGGGCAGTAACTTTGGCAGGAGCCAGATGTCCAGGAGACATGAGAGTACTCCTTCCATCCAATGCAGGTGAATTATCACAACCAGGTCCTGGAGTTCAACATCTAGCCTCAACTTGAAACCAGGCTGTCTGTGTATAGCCCAATGCCCAAAAATGTCTCAGTTTTTCCTTCTTTCTTTTCTCCATAAATCTTACTACTCATCTACTCATTCAGATCTTTATTCTCTGATGTTTTACTTTTATTGACATTTAGTATCTTATCAAGAATCATGTCTAAATAACAATACAGTTTAGAATGGTAATGTTGTTGTTGTTGTTGTTGTTTTGTTTTGTTTTGTTTTTCCAGACAGGGTTTCTCTGTGTAGCCCTGGCTGTCCTGGAACTCACTCTGTAGACCAGGATGGCCTTGAACTCCAAAATCCACTTACCTCTGCTTTCCAAGTGCTGGGATTAAAGGCATCCACCACCACTGCCTGGCTAACTCTTCTTTTGAAAAACCAAAGACAATTATTTGCATGCATCAGTTGTGAAAATTTAATTTAAAAATCTTAAAGAAACAGAAGTGAAAAGAAGAGAAAAAAAGCAAAGATAGTATAGTTAATATATCATCAATAGTTGTAGCTACTTCTCTGTTGGTGTGATAAGCTGATGAAGAAAACTCAGGGAAGACAGTTTTTTTGTTTTTGTTTGTTTGTTTGTTTGTTTGTTTGTTTGTTTTGTTTGTTTGGTTGGTTGGTTTATACTTCCAGGACATGTTCGTTTTTAAGGAAATTCGGAGTAGGAACACAAGGCTGGAGCTTGATTCAGAAACCATTGAAAGCCAGGCGTGGTAGTGCATGCCTTTAATCCCAGCACTCAGGAGGGAGAGGCAGAGGCAGGCTGATTTCTGAGTTCGAGGACAGCCTGGTCTACAAAGTGAGTTCCAGGACAGCCAGGGATACAAAGAGAAACCCTGTCTCGAAAAACCGAAAAAGAAAAAAAAAAAGAGAGAAAGAAAGAAAGAAAGAATGAAAGAAAGAAAGAAAGAAAGAAAGAAAGAAAGAAAGAAAGAAAGAAAGAAAGAAAGAAAGAAAGAAAAACATGGAGAAATGCTGGCTAGATGGCTTGTTCTCTGGCTTGGTATCTAGCTTTCTTATGTAGTCTAGGCCCCCCTGCAAAAGGATGGTGCTAATGACAGTGGACTGTGTCTTAACATGCAGATCATCAGTCAGGGACAAATTTGTCCCACACTAATGCTCATGAAATAACTTCAATCTCTTAGTTGACTCTAGAGTACATCTAGTTGGTGACTAAGGTTATCCAAGGTATTAATCATATGAAATTTTGTTTAATTCATGTCAATCATTAAATAGTGAAAACTTATGTAGCAGGTCAGAAAATTTTCCTTTAAGAAACATTAGGATGAATATTTATGCATATGTACAGATCTTTTGTACATAAATAACAAATTAGAAAGAATATATTCAGAACTTTGTGTCTTCATCAAAATTTATTTGTTCTTAATTCAGATGAATTCTTGAAATATTTAACTGAATAGGGGCAATCATCTAAGACACATACAAAGAATAAAATAAAGAAGAATGATACTGAAGTGTAAAATACAAAGCATTTTGGAGCATGTCACTGGTTTGTATCAATCATTTGTCTCTGTTTAAAGTCTCACATACAGAAAAAGAACATCCTTACCTGACAATTTCTGATCACTTTATTCTTTCAACATATGAATGCATTATTCAATGGAGACACAGAACTTTGAAAAATATATTTATTATTATAGTATATTAGATACTATAATCTTTTATAATCAGTCCATCAGTTTTTCCATATTTTCAAAAATAATTAAAATGAAGTAACTGACACAAACCACCTTTTGTGGTTGATAGTTAAAGAAACTTTAGTCAAAATCTTGACAAGTTCTTCCTTCTTAGATCCTGTGGATTAGACAGTATATCCAACTGCAAGATGGATAATCAGCAAAAATTATCTCAATTAGAAAAATCTTTTCCATCTTTATTAGGAGCTATAGAGAAGTATTTGAACATACTTCCACTGAGATGTTTTAAATATGATAAAATATATGAACCTGCACAACTTACTCAGGTGAAGAAACTGATTTAGCTATTTACTTCAAATTAATCCCTCAATCAATTGTTGAATGTATTCAAAGAGGCTGCCAAAATTTTGTCTTTTAAAACTGTCAGTTATATTGATGTGACTATCAGAACTGACAGTTACCAAGGCATGTCTTTTTATAAAAATGTTTTATCAATTAATACATAAGTTCAACTGCATAGAACTTATCACTGGCATTCACAAGAAATACCATGTTTGACAATGTAGTTGTGCTTACTGCCACTAAAACATAAATAGTATACTTGGTTTGGTGAAGCAAAGGCTTTTTTATTTTAATATCTAAAAGTTATTGTTAGAAAGTGGTAATGTCATTACAGAAATCTAATATATATACCACAATCTTCTTACCCTCCCCAAGTATCCAAATTATAGGGAAATAATAGAGAAACTATGTCTCTCTTTTTCAAAATAGATGTGGAAGAAAATAGTTGTTTCCCACAAATGTTAATAAAAAATTCAATATGTTTAAAAAATGTTCATTAAAATAAAGTTTACTTTGATAGTATGCCATTTATGGTTAGTAATAATTAGTGTCTTGTCTTTGATTTTGAAAATAACTATATAATACTAATTAGTTTTCAGTTCTGATATTTTACTTGAATTTAAATATATAAACTTTTAAAGACTTTTCTGTGACTATATTGAAATTTTAATAATTTTATGTATTTTTCTCTTTTTATTTGATATTTTCTTTATTTACATTTCAAATGTTATCCCCTTTTTCTAGTTTCTTCCCCCCAAACCCCTATCCTCTACCCTGACCCCTGTTCACTAAACCACTGATTCCTGTTTCCTGGCCCTGGCATTCCCCTATACTGGGGCATGGAACCTTCACAGGACTAAGGGCCTCTCCTCTCATTGATGTACAACAAGGCCATATTCTGTTATATATGCAGTTAGAGCCATGAGTCCCACCATGTGTTTTCTTTGATTGGTGGTTTAGTCCCAGGGAGCTCTGGAGGTACTGGTTACTTCATATTGTTGTTCCTCCTATGGGGCTGCAAACTCCTTCAGTTCCTTGGGTGCTTTCTCTATTTCTTTCATTGGGGAGACTGCACTGACCAATGAATTGCTATGAGCATCCACTTCCGTATTTGTCAGGAACTGGCAAAGAGTCTCAGGAGAGAGCTATATCAGTTCTCCTGTCAGCAAGCTCTTGTTGGCATCCACAATAATGTCTGGGTTTGGTGCTTCTATATGGGATAGATTCCCCAGATGGGGCAATCGCTGAATAGTCATTCTTTCAGTCTCTGCAACATAATTTGTCTCTGTAACTACTTCCATGGGTTTGCAAATCATTTCTTGGGTATTCCGAGCTTCCAGGATAATATTAACTTATCACTGAGTGCATATCATGTGAGTTCTTTTGTAATTGGGTAACCTCATTTAGGATGATATCCTCCAGATCTATTCATTGCCTAAGAATTTCATAAATTCATTGTTTTAAATAGCTGAGTAGTACTCCATTGTGTAAATGTACCACATTTTCTGTATCCATTCCTCTGTTGAGGGACATCTGGGTTCTTTCCAGCTTCTGGCTATAATAAATAAGGCTGCTATGAAAATAGTGGAGCATGTGTCCTCATTACATGTTGGAGCATCTTCTGGGTATATGCCCAGGAGTGGTATAGCTTGGTCCTCAGGTAGTACAATGTCCAATTTTCTGAGGAACTGCCAAACTGTTTTCCAGAGATATTGTATCAACTTGCAATCCCACCATCAATGGAGGAGTGTTCCTTTTTCTCCACATCCTCTCCAGCATCTGCTGTCACCTGGGTTTTTTAATCTTAGCTATACTGACTGGCATGAGGTAGATTATCAGGGTTGTTTTGATTAGCATTGCCCAGATGATCAAGGATATCAACATATTTTAGGTGCTTCTCCGTCATTCAATATTCCTCAGTTGAGAATTTTTTCTTTAGTTCTATACCGCATTTTAATAGGGTTATTGAGTTCTCTGGAGTCTAACTTCTTGAGTTCTTTGTATATATTGGATATTACCACTCTATCAATTGGTAAAGTATTGCTAAAGATCTTTGCCCAATCTGTTGTTTGCTATTTTGTCTTATTGACTATGTTCTTTGCCTTAAAGAAGCTTTGCAATTTTATAAGGTCCCATTTGTCAATTCTTGATCTTACAGTACAAGCCATTAGTGTTCTGTTCAGGAATTTACCCCCTGTGCCCATATATTTGAGGCTCTTCCTCACTGTCTCCTCTATAAATTTCATTGTCTCTGATTTTATTTGGGGTTTCTTGATTCACTTAGACTTGAGTTTTGTACAAGGCGATAAGCATGGATCAGTTCACATTCTTCTACATGATAGCCACCACTTGAGACAGCACCATTTGTTGAAAGAACTAGCTTCTTTCCACTAGATGATTTTAGCTCCTTTGTCAAAGATCAAATGACTATATGAGTGTGGGTTCATTTTTGGGTCTTCAATTCAATTCCATTGACCTACCTGTCTGTCACTGTACCAGTACCATGCAGTTCTTATCAAAATTGCTCTTTAGTACAGCTTGAGATCAGGGATGGTGATTCCCCAGAAGTTATATTGTTGAGAATAGTTTTTGCTTTCCTAGGTTTTTTGTTATTCCAGATGAATTTGCAAGATGCCCTTTCTACCTATGTAAAGAATTGAGTTGAATTTTGAAAGGGATTGCATTGAATATGTAGGTTGCTTTCAGAAAGATAACTGAAAGATAACAATGGAGGAGTGTTCCTCTTTCTCCACATCCACGCCAGCATCTGCTGTCACCTGAAATTTTGATCTTAGCCATTCTGACTGGTGTGAGGTGGAATCTCAGGGTTGTTTTGATTTGCATTTCCCTGATGATTAAGGATGTTGAACATTTTTTCAGGTGCTTCTCTGCCATTCGGTATTCCTCAGGTGAGAATTCTTTGTTCAGTTCTGAGCCCCATTTTTTAATGGGGTTATTTGATTTTCTGAAGTCCACCTTCTTGAGTTCTTTATATATGTTGGATATTAGTCCCCTATCTGATTTAGGATAGGTAAAGATCCTTTCCCAATCTGTTGGTGGTCTTTTTGTCTTATTGACGGTGTCTTTTGCCTTGCAGAAACTTTGGAGTTTCATTAGGTCCCATTTGTCAATTCTCGATCTTACAGCACAAGCCATTGCTGTTCTGTTCAGGAATTTTTCCCCTGTGCCCATATCTTCAAGGCTTTTCCCCACTTTCTCCTCTATAAGTTTCAGTGTCTCTGGTTTTATGTGAAGTTCCTTGATCCACTTAGATTTGACCTTAGTAAAAGGAGATAAGTATGGATTGATTCGCATTCTTCTACATAATAACAACCAGTTGTGCCAGCACCAATTGTTGAAAATGCTGTCTTTCTTCCACTGGATGGTTTAAGTTCCCTTGTCGAAGATCAAGTGACCATAGGTGTGTGGGTTCATTTCTGGGTCTTCAATTCTATTCCATTGGTCTACTGGTCTGTCTCTATACCAGTACCATGCAGTTTTTATCACAATTGCTCTGTAGTAAAGCTTTAGATCAGGCATGGTGATTCCACCAGAGGTTCTTTTATCCTTGAGAAGACATTTTGCTATCCTAGGTTTTTTGTTATTCCAGATGAATTTGCAAATTGCTCCTTCTAATTCGTTGAAGAATTGAGTTGGAATTTTGATGGGGATTGCATTGAATCTGTAGATTGCTTTTGGCAAGGTAGCCATTTTGACAATGTTGATCCTGCCAATCCATGAGCATGGGAGATCTTTCCATCTTCTGAGATCTTCTTTAATTTCTTTCTTCAGAGATTTGAAGTTTTTATCATATAGATCTTTCACTTCCTTAGTTAGAGTCATGCCAAGATATTTTATATTATTTGTGACTATTGAGAAGTGTGTTGTTCCCCTAATTTCTTTCTCAGCCTGTTTATTCTTTGTATAGAGAAAGGCCATTGACTTGTTTGAGTTTATTTTATATCCAGCTACTTCACCGAAGCTGTTTATCAGGTTTAGGAGTTCTCTGGTAGAATTTTTAGGGTCACTTATATATACTCTCATATCATCTGCAAAAAGTGATATTTTGACTTCCTCTTTTCCAATTTGTATCCCCTTGATCTCCTTTTGTTGTAGAATTGCTCTGGCTAATACTTCAAGTACTATGTTGAAAAGGTAGGGAGAAAGTGGGCAGCCTTGTCTAGTCCCTGATTTTAGTGGGATTGCTTCCAGCTTCTCTCCATTTACTTTGATGTTGGCTACTGGTTTGCTGTAGATTGCTTTTATCATGTTTAGGTATGGACCTTGAATTCCTGATCTTTCCAACACTTTTATCATGAATAGGTGTTGGATCTTGTCAAATGCTTTTTCTGCATCTAACGAGATGATCATGTGGTTTTTGTCTTTGAATTTCTTTATATAATGGATTACATTGATGGATTTTCATATATTAACCCATCCCTGCATCCCTGGAATAAAACCTACTTGGTCAGGATGGATGATTGCTTTAATGTGTTCTTGGATTCGGTTAGCGAGAATTTTATTGAGGATTTTTGCATCGATATTCATAAGAGAAATTGGTCTGAAGTTCTCTATCTTTGTTGGGTCTTTCTGTGGTTTAGGTATTAGAGTAATAGTGGCTTCATAAAATGAGTTGGGTAGAGTACCTTCTACTTCTATTTTGTGAAATAGTTTGTGCAGAACTGGAATTAGATCTTCTTTGAAGGTCTGATAGAACTCTGCACTAAACCCATCTGGTCCTGGGCTTTTTTTGCTGGGAGACTATTAATAACTGCTTCTATTTCTTTAGGTGATATGGGGCTGTTTAGATGGTCAACTTGATCCTGATTCAACTTTGGTACCTAGTATCTGTCCAGAAATTTGTCCTTTTCGTCCAGGTTTTCCAGTTTTGTTGAGTATAGCCTTTTGTAGAAGGATCTGATGGTGTTTTGGATTTCTTCAGGATCTGTTGTTATGTCTCCCTTTTCATTTCTGATTTTGTTAATTAGGATTTTGTCCCTGTGCACTTTAGTGAGTCTAGCTAAGGGTTTATCTATCTTGTTGATTTTTTCAAAGAACCAACTCCTCGTTTGGTTAATTCTTTGAATAGTTCTTCTTGTTTCCACTTGGTTGATTTCACCCCTGAGTTTGATTATTTCCTGCCGTCTACTCCTCTTGGGTGAATTTGCTTCCTTTTTTTCTAGAGCTTTTAGATGTGTTGTCAAGCTGCTAGTATGTGCTCTCTCCCGTTTCTTCTTGGAGGCACTCAGAGCTATGAGTTTCCCTCTTAGAAATGCTTTCATTGTGTCCCATAGGTTTGGGTACCTTGTGGCTTCATTTTCATTAAACTCTAAAAAGTCTTTAATTTCTTTCTTTATTCCTTCCTTGACCAAGGTATCATTGAGAAGAGTGTTGTTCAGTTTCCACGTGAATGTTGCCTTTCCATTATTTATGTTGTTATTGAAGATCAGTCTTAGGCCATGGTGGTCTGATAGGATACATGGGACAATTTCAATATTTTTGTATCTGTTGAGGACTGTTTTGTGACCAATTATATGGTCAATTTTGGAGAAGGTCCGATGAGGTGCTGAGAAGAAGGTATATCCTTTTGTTTTAGGATAAAATGTTCTGTAGATATCTGTCAGGTCCATTTGTTTCATAACTTCTGTTAGTTTCACTGTGTCCCTGTTTAGTTTCTGTTTCCATGATCTGTCCATTAATGAAAGTGGTGTGTCCCTGTTTAGTTTCTGTTTCCACGATCTGTCCATTAATGAAAGTGGTGTGTTGAAGTCTCCCACTATTATTGTGTGAGGTGCAATGTGTGCTTTGAGCTTTACTAAAGTGTCTTTAATGAATGTGGCTGCCCTTGCATTTGGAGCGTAGATATTCAGAATTGATAGTTCCTCTTGGAGGATTTTACCTTTGATGAGTATGAAGTGTCCCTCCTTGTCTTTTTTAAAAACTTTGGGTTGGAAGTCGATTTTATCCGATATTAAAATGGCTACTCCAGCTTGTTTCTTCAGACCATTTGCTTGGAAAATTGTTTTCCAGCCTTTCACTCTGAGGTAGTGTCTGTCTTTTTCCCTGAGATGGGTTTCCTGTAAGCAGCAGAATGTTGGGTCCTGTTTGTGTAGCCAGTCTGTTAGTCTATGTCTTTTTATTGGGGAGTTGAAACCATTGATATTAAGAGATATTAAGGAAAAGTAATTGTTGCTTCCTGTTGTTTTTGTTGTTAAAGTTGGCATTCTGTTCTTGTGGCTGTCTTCTTTTAGTTTTGTTGAGGGATTATCTTCTTGTTTTTTCTAGGGCGTGGTTCCCGTCCTTGTATTGGTTTTTTTCTGTTATTATCCTTTGAAGGGCTGGATTCGTGGAGAGATAATGGGTGAATTTAGTTTTGTCGTGGAATACTTTGGTTTCTCCATCTGTATTAGTCAGGGTTCTCTAGAGTCACAGAACTTATGGATAATCTCTAGATAGTAAAGGAATTTATTGATGACTTACAGTCGGCAGCCCAATTCCCAACAATTGTTCAGTCGCAGCTGTGAATGGAAGTCCAAGGATCTAGCAGTTACTCAGTCTCACGCAGCAAGCAGGCGAAGGAGCAAGAGCTCGAGCTAGACTCCCTTCTTCCAATGTCCTTATATTGTCTCCAGCAGAAGGTGTATCCCAGATTAAAGGTGTGTTCCACCACACCTTTAATCCCAGATTAAAGGTGTGTTCCTTAAACTCAGAGATTCAATCTTCTGGAATCCATAGCCACTATGGCACAAGATCTCCAAACCAAGATCCAGATAAGGATCTCCAAGCCTCCAGATAAGGGTCACTGGTGAGCCTTTCAATTCTGGATTGTAGTTCTTTCCAAATATAGTCAAGTTGACAACCAGGAATAACCACTACACCATCTATGGTGATTGAGAGTTTGGCTGGGTATAGTAGCCTGGGCTGGAATTTGTGTTCTCTTAGTGTCTGTATAACATCTGTCCAGGCTCTTCTGGCTTTCATAGTCTCTGGTGAAAAATCTGGTGTAATTCTGATAGGCTTGCCTTTATATGTTACTTGACCTTTTTCCCTTACTGCTTTAGTATTCTATCTTTATTTAGTGCATTTGTTGTTCTGATTATTATGTGTCGGGAGGAATTTCTTTTCTGGTCCAGTCTATTTGGAGTTCTGTAGGCTTCTTGTATGTTCATGGGTATCTCTTTCTTTAGATTTGGGAAGTTTTCTTCAATAATCTTGTTGAAGATGTTTGCTGGTCCTTTGAGATGAAAATCTTCATTCTCATCCACTCCTATTATCCGTAGGTTCGGTCTTCTCATTGTGTCCTGGATTTCCTGGATGTTTTGAGTTAGGATCTTTTTGCATTTTCCATTTTCTTTGATTGTTGTGCCGATGTTCTCTATGGAATCTTCTGCACCTGAGATTCTCTCTTCCATCTCTTGTATTCTGTTGCTGATGCTCGCATCTATGGTTCCAGATTTCTTTCCTAGTGTTTCTATCTCCACTGTTGCCTCACTTTGGGTTTTCTTTATTGTGTCTACTTCCCTTTTTAGGTCTTGGATGGTTTTATTCAATTCCATCACCTGTTTGGTTGTGTTTTCCTGCAATTCTTTAAGGGATTTTTGTGTTTCCTCTTTAATGTCTTCTACCTGTTTGGTTATGCTAATAGGTCTGCCTTTTTATCTTACTTGACCTTTTTCCCTTACTGCTTTTATTATTCTTTCTTTCTTTTGTGCATTTGATGTTTTGATTATTATGTGACTGGAGGAATTTAGTTTATGGTCCAATCTATTTGGAGTTCTGTAATTTTCTTGTATGTTTTTTTGGCATCTCTTTCTTTAGGTTAGTGAAGTTTCCTTCTGTAATTTTGTTGAAGATATTTACTGGCCCTTTAATCAGAAAATCTTCATTTTCATCTATATCTATTATCCTTATGTTTGGTATTCTCATTGTGTGCTGTATTTCCTGGATGTTTTGAGTTAGGATATTTTTCCCTTTTGCATTTTATTTGACTGTTGTGTCAATGTTTTCAATGGAATCATCTGTACCTGATAGTATCTCTTCCATATCTTATATTCTGTTGGTGATGCTTGCATCTATGTCTCCAGATCTCTTTCCTAGGTTTTCTACCTCCAGATTTGTCTCACTTTGTGATTTCTTCATTGTTTCTACTTCCTTTTTTAGATCCTGGATGGTTTTGTTTAATTCCTTCACCAGTTTGATTGTGTATTCTGGAATTATTTAAGAGATTTTTCTTTGTGTGTGTGTGTTTCTTCTTTATGGGATTCTACCTGTTTAGTTGTGTTCCCCTGTATTTCTTTAGGGTAATTATTAATGTTCTTCTCTACCAGCATCATGAGATATGATTTTAAATCTGAATCTTGTTTTTCTGGTCTGTTGGGGTATCCGCAACTTGTTGTGGTGGGAGTACTAGGTTCTGATGCTGCCAAATTTTCTTGGTTTCTGTTGGTATGTTTCTTGTGTTTGCCTTTCAGCATATAATCTCTGGTTTTAAATGTTATTGCTGTCTTTGACTGGAGCATGTTCCTCCTGTGAGTCTGTGAGCCTGTGTCAGCACTCCTGGGAGACCAGCTCTCTCCTAGGAAGACCAGTGCACAGAGGGCTTGGCAGTCTGTGTGCTCCTGAGTGGACCTGTTGTAGAGAGTCACTGGAGAAAATATGGTGATCTCACCTGAGTCCCAGGGTCAGACACTTGCTGGAAGGAAGCTCTACTCTGGCAGGGAAGGTGCACAGTGTGCTGAGTATCAGTCCCATCTCCTGGGTGTAGATGTATGCCCCTGTACCAACTGCTCTGCTGCTTCTGTATCCTGTGTGCTCCTGAGTGGACCTTCCTTACAGAGTCACTGGAGAGAAAAAAAAAACAATTTTATGCACTATAACAACTTTTTAAAAGATTATTATTTACTTCAAAAATTGTTACTTAAAAGTTTCAGGCACATTCCTTGCAATTTAACTGTATTAACACATTTTCATCATACTTGAATTATGTACATGTCACTGAGAAAGCTGTGTAAGAATTGCTAAATTGAAGTAGAAATTTTTGTTTCTTGAAGGCCACTCAATTAAATTTTAACCAGGGAGACAGTAACTAGGGGTCATTGGAATTGTAAGAGCCAACTTTTCCTATATTTCTGCTGAACTATGTTAACTTTACAAAAAAAAAAAAACCATAAAAGCAGTATTAATTAAAATCTTACATAGTAATCTTAAAAATATCTAATTACATTGTTGCAGGGGTACTTAATCAAGGAAAAAATCAAATTATATTATTTCCTAACTGCAGAATGAAATTTTGGGAACAAATACAAACAGATCTTCTTTAGTAATCATAGGTAATATGATAATACTATTCCCAGTGCTTTAAGGAGCACTCATATTCTCCATGTTATACTAATTTATATTCCGAACAACATAGTGAAATTGTTTTCTTTTCTTCACATTTTGGCCTGGACATGCCTTTCGTATATTTTTCAAATAGCCATTATAAATGAAATGAAAGAATATCACATTGGGATTTTGGTGTCAATTTCCATAATGATGAGTGTCGTTGAGAATTTTCATTTGTATGTTAGTAATTTTCTATGAGTACTTTGCAACACTCTGTTCAGAATCCTTGTCCATATTCAAAAATGATTCTATTTAACTTAATGTGCTTTTGCTCTTTTTATTTTACTTGTTAGCAGGTTTTTAGCTCTATTCAAATTTTTGGACCACTTTTCCTTTTTGATTCAAAAATGTGTCATTGAGATTTTGAAAATTGTGTAATTTTTGTGTATGCACATACTAGAATATTATTTAGTTTTAAAATTGATATATGTAGGAACATAGATAGCTAGAGGACACAGTACTATTCAAAAAAAGACTACACGAGTTAAAGATAATACAAAGTAACCATCAATATTGCCTAGGTATAAGTTCTAATAGTTACAATAATGTACAGCCTGGTAAGACATGACCATTTAAGTAATAGTGGTATGAAAATCACAGAAATGATCAACAATTTTCTTATTAGATTGAATTGTCACTTTGCAAACTAAAATTGATATAACATGAAGGCCTGAAACCATGCTTAGGCATGGTATAGACCATAAGTAAGAACCTATTAGTATCACTCTACTATGTACATAGGACTATTTCACTTGAATTTAAATATATAAACTTTTAAAGACTTTTCTGTGAATAATCTAAAATGTATATCCTGAAAAGTCACTGTAGTATATATTTCAATGCCAATTTGCTTTAAAAATATCTACCTAATAATTTAGTTTTCTTCTTTTTTTTTATATTTAATATATTTTGGACATGTTCTCCCCTCTCGCAAGTCCTTCCAAGTAACTCCCTCTCTACATCTTTAATTTCATGTTATCTCTATATTTAAACATGACAAAACATCTCATCTGAAGGACAGAAGCAGCAGCAGCAGAAAAAGAAAAAAAGCACAAAGCATGGAATCACTTTTATATTGGCAAACTATTCCTGAATACACTGTTATCCCTAGAGTGTGTTTCTAACCCTTGATATACAAGAGCTTTATTTGAAGTAGGATTCTCATTGATACATATAGTCTACTAGAATAGTTTTTATCTCTTTCTACTTTGTTTTGTTTTTTCACTACTGAGGATGGGAATATAGGTTTTGCCTATGTTAGGCAATGCTCTAATAGTGAACTATGTAGTTAAAACAGGTATTAATTTTGTCTACTAAAAGTTTGTCTTACATTTTTAAACTATATATATATATATATATATATATATTATAAATTATCATAAAAATCATGCAAATATAATTTTTTCTTTTTTTAAATTTTATTTTATTTTTAATTCATTTTTTTTTACATTCCATATTCCATTCCCCTCCATCCACCCCCTGTCTGCTCCATATCCCACACCTAATCCCCACCCCACCCCATCTCTATGTGGATGTCCTCAACCTTCACCCCATCTGACCACTAAACTCCCTGAGGTCCCCAGTTTGAAGGTTAGCTGCATCAGCTCTGAATGAACACAGACCTGGAAATCCTGTACTATATGTGTTGTGGGAACCTCGTATCTGCTGGTGTATGCTGCTTGTTTGGTTGTCTAGTGTTTGAGATATCTCTGGGGTCCAGGTTAATTGAGACTCCTGGTCCTCCTACAGGATCACCCTTCTCTTCAGCTTCTATCAGCCTTCCCTAATTCAACAACAGTGGTCAGAGTCTTCTGTCCATTGTCTGGGTGCAAATATCTGCATCTGACACTTTCAGCTGCTTGTTGGATCTTTTGGAAGGCAGTTATGATAGATCCCTTTTTGTGAGCGCTCCATACCCTCATTAATAGTGTCAGGCCTTGGAACCTCCCTTTGAGCTAGATCCCACTTTGGCCCTGTAGCTGGACCTTCTTTTCCTCAGGCTCTTCTCAATTTACATCCCTGTAATTCATTCAGACAGGAACAATTATGGGTCAGAGATGTGACTGTGGGATGGCAACCCCATCCCTCTCATTGGCACTGGAGGAAATTTCCTAAACAGAACTCCAATGGATCATGGTCTAAGATCAAGAAGTGATAAATGTGACCTCATGAAACTGGACAGATTATGTAAGGCAAAGTGCATAATTGATAAGACAAATCGGCAACTTACAGATTTCGAAAACATCTTCATGAACCCGACATACGATAGAGGAGTAATATACAAACTACATAAAGAACTCAAGAAGTTAATCACCAAAAAAACAAACAAACCAATCAAAAAATGTGGTATAGAACTAAACCAAGAATTCACAACTGGGAAATCTTGAATGGCTGAGAGGCACCTAAAGAAATATTCAAAGTCCTTAGTAATCAGAGAAATGCAAATCAAAATGACCCTGAGATTCCACCTTACACCAAGCAGAACAGCTAAGATCAAAACCTCAGCTGACAACACATGTTTGTTAGGATGTGGAGAAAGAGGAGTGCTCCTCTCTTGTAGGGGGGGGGGGGAGCAGATTGCAAACTGATATTAATCTAAACGTTCCTCAGAAAATTGGAAATAGATTTACCTGGTGACCCAGCTATACCACTCTTGGGAATATACACAAAATATGCCCCACCATACCACAGAGACACTATGGCATATTCCATTATGTTCATAGCAGCCTTATTTGTTAAAGCCAGAAGCTGGAAACAACCTATATTTCTCAAAACAGAATAATGGATACAGAAAATGTGGTTCATTTACACAATGGAATACTACTCTGCTATTAAGAATGAGGAGACCCTGAGTTTTGCATGCAAATGGATGGAACTTGAAAATATCATCCTTTGTGGTAACTCAGACTCAAAGGTACATGCATGGCATGTATTCAATAATAAGTGGATATTAGTCACAAAATGTACAGAATGCCCAAGATACAAGATACACAGAACTCAAAAAGCTCAACAAGTTAAATGCCCAAGTGAGGATGCCTCAATCCCACTTGCTAGAGAGAAGAAAGCAATCACAAATGCTGAACAAGGGATGAACCTGGGAGGGAAAGTTGACAGAGAAGGGAGGGGAGTGGGAGGGAAAGGGAAACCTGATCTGGTATTGAGTGAGAGAAAAGGACTAAAGCCCTGAGGGCCAGCAGAAAGAATGGAAACAGGTAACCTCAAGAAATAGGAATTTAGCCCATAGGTCCCCACATATATGTCTTCATGTGTATTCACAAACAACTGGAGTGGGGGCTATCCCTAAAGCTGTTGCCTGTTTACAGAATACATTCTCCTAGCTGAGCTCCCTTGTCTGGCCTCAGTGGAAGACTTCATCTGCCATACAGAGACTTGATATACCAGGGTGAGGGCATACATTGGATGGAAGGTCTCCACTCTCTTAGAAGAAGAGGGGAGGAGCAGAGATGATGCACAGGGAGAGGGAATATGGGAGGGGGAAACCAGGAAGAGGGGCAGCAAATGCAATGTAAAGTAAATAACTAGAGGAGAAGGGGAAGGGAGCATGGGGGAGTGTCTGTGTGAGGGGGATCAAGTGTCTGCAATTGGTATGTAAAGTGACTAAATAAATTAATGAGAAAAAAAAGAAAGAAATAGGAGGTTGCAGAGGGACCCCCTAGAAGGCACTAGAGACCTGGGAGGTAAGAGATATCCATGACTCAAAGGAAGGGACCTTAGCTGAAATGCCCAATAATAGGGAGAGGCAATTTACAAAGCCCACCTCCAGTGGGAAGACAGGACAGAAAATACAAAATTATTAAACACAAAAATAAATCAGACTAAAAAATTCATAAACTTCAATTCACATCTACACAGTCTGAATTACCATTCAGAATTGCAGCTGTGCAGCTTCCTATGGGATTTTAAATTTTCATTATGGAATATATATATATATATATACACATATATACATATATATATATATATATATATATATATATATATATATGCATTTATTTACCACCAAATTAAAAAAAATCCATGACAGAGTTAGGAATAGAAAAAATAATTTATAGTTGCTTTCAAAATGCATGTCTATTATATGAGGAATTTATAATTCTCCTGTCTCTCAGGCACTTGCTCCTCAATCTCTCCACATCTGATCTGAAAACACCCCATTATCCTCTGTATCCCCTTGCCATCAAGTTCCCTCTGTCCAACTGCCACCTGTGATTCTTTTATTCCTCTTTCTATGTGAAATTCAAGCATCCTCCCTTGGGCATTCTTTCTTTTTTAGTTTATTTGGATGCATGGGGTACACTGGAGGTATCCTTTGCTTTATAGTTAAAATCCAATTTTACATAAGGACCATGCATGTACTTTGTGGTCTGGGTTATCTCATTCAGGATGGTACTTTCTATTTGCATCCATTTTCCAGAAAAATTCATCATTTTCTTGTTCTTAATAGCTGAATACTATTGAATTGTGTAGATGAGCCATATTTTCTATATCCATTCTTCTGTTGAGAGGCATCTGGGTTGTTTCTAGTATCTGCTATTAGAAATAAGGCTGCTATGAACATAGTGGAGCATGTGTCTTTATGTTATGGTGGATCATCTTTTGGGTATATGTTCAGGAGTTGTATAGCTGGGTCTTTAGGTAGAATTACTTCCAATTTTCTGAGAAACTGCCAGATTGGTTTGCAGAAGGATTGTAAAAGCTTGCACCCCCACCAGCAATGGAGGAGAGATGACCATTTCTTTAAGTGCATCTCAGTCACTTGAGATTCCTGAGTTGAGAATTCTCTGTTAAGCTGTACATCCCAAGTGATCACTGAGTAAAGAGTTTTTCAGTTTCCATGAGTATGTGGGCTTTCTGTTGTTTCTAATATTGTTCAAGTCCAGCTTTAATCTATGGTGATCTGATGAAGTATAAGGGGTTAATTTGATATTATAATTTGAGACTTTGTTTTGTGTCTATGTTGTGAATTTTTGAGAAGGTTGCTTAAGGTACTGACAAAAGGGTATATTCCTCTGTGTTTGGGCGAAATGTTCGGTAACTATGTGTTAGGTCCATTTGATTCATAACAACTGTTAGTTTCATAATTTCTTTGTTGAATTTCTGCTTCAATTACTTGTCCATTGGTGAGAGTGTAGGGTTGAAGTCCCCTTTATTGTGTGGGGCTCAATGTATAATTTAAACTCTACTAATTTTTTTTCTTTTTCACAAATATGGGTGCCCTTGAATTTGTGACATAGATATTGAAACATCACCTTGGTTGACTTTTTCATTGCATATGTATGAAGTGTCCTTCCCCATTTCTTTTGATTACTTTTGGTTGGAAGTCAATTTCATTAAATATTAGAATAGATATTCCAGCTTGTTTCTTGTGCCTGTTTGCTTGACAAATCTTTTTCTAGGCCTTTATGCTGAGACATCTTTGTCTTTGTTGCTAAGGTGTATTTTTGTATGCAGCATAATAATAAATCTTGTGTTCATATCTATCCTGTTACTCTGTCTTTTTATTGAAGAATTGAGACTGTTGATATTGAGACATATTAGTGACCAATAATTGTTAGTTCCTATTATTTTGATGGTGTGTGTGTGTGTGTGTGTGTGTGTGTGTGTGTGTGTGTGTGTGTGTGTGTTTCTTTTGTTTTTGTTGAGAAATGTTTAATTTCTTGTGTTTTCTTGGATGTAGTTACTGTCCTTGTTAGGTTTTCCTTCTAGTGTCCTCTATAGGGCTGAATTAGTAGAAATATATTATTAAAATTTGGTTTTGTCTTGCAATATATTTGGTGTTCTACAGGCTTCTTGTAAGCTTATAGCCACATTTATTTAGGTTAGGAAAGTTTTCTTCTATGATTTTGTTCAAGATATTTTTCTGGGCTTTTGAACTATTACTCTTATGTTTGGAATTTTCATAGTGTCCTAAATTTTCTGGATATTTTGTGTTACAATCTTCTTACATTTGGCATTTTCTATGACCAAGGTATAATTTTTTTTGTTGTATCTTCTATGCCTGATATTCTTTCTTGCATCTCTTGTATTTTGTTTGTTATGCTTGTGTCTTTAATTCCTGTTCCTTTTCCTAGATTTTTCAAACAGCAGGATTGCCTCTATTTGTGTTTTCTTCAGTGCTTCTATATCCATTTTCAGGTTTTGAAGAGTTTTATTCATTTCCTTAACCTGTTTAATTTTATTTTTCCATATTTCTTTATATTTATTCCTATTCTCTTTAAAAGTCTGTGTTTGGTTGTATTTCCTTATATTTCATTACACATTTTATTTATTTCCTCTTTAGAGGCCTCTATCATCTTCATAAGATTAGATTCATGGTAACAGTATTGTTCTACATGTATGTTAGGATATTCAAGGTTTTCTGCAGTAGGAGAGCAGGTTTCTGATGATGCTATACTGCATCTGTTTTTGTTGATTGTATTCTTTTGCTTGCCTTTAGCCACCTGTTTATCTCTGATGTTCCTGGACTTGTAGTCACTTGATGTGCAGATAAAAAGATTTCAGGTAGAAGTGTGGAATAGAAGATGAAGCACAGAATGGACTGGGCAGACCTCAAGGCTGATAAGCTTCCTGGGAAGACAGCAGGCTGTCTTCTATGTTTTTAACTGAGCATTAAATATAATTCAATTTTCTCCTATTTCATAATATATCATTTACACTTCTATTTTTTTATCAGTGGTTTCACAAGTTTACAATTCAAATTTATACATAAGCTAAGTCCTATTTCATATTGTACTATACCAGTTGATGAACAGTACATTTTATAATAAAAATCAACTTTTTATTCACTTATACATATTTAAGAGATCTCTGCTCTTCTAATTTTGAACAAAAAACAACTAGATCAGTTAAACATAAACCATATAAATATTCATATAATTTTGCTATTTCTTTTAATATTTTTCTTTTACTCATATATGTTTATAGTTCAAAATTAATAATTCAATTTATTCCAAAGATTTTTAGTACAAAATTTCAGTTTGTGCTCTCTACACAACTTCTTTAAAAATATTTATAATACCCTGTGATAAAGAACTGCAGGCAACTGATCACTGTTTAGTGAAGGAGAGTAAGCTGAGCACAGGGAAGAATTTACTAGTTTGTTGTCTAATACTAAATGCTCAGCCCTGTAACCATATACACATTGTTTGTATATGACTCAACAGATTGTTTTGTATATTTATATTGTTTGTATATACAATATATGTGTATACAATATGTGTGCATGTGCCTGTGTGTCTCTGTGTGTGTGTGTGTGTCAGTATGTGTTTGTATGTATGTAACAATACTTGGAATAAGAAGTTATCAATTTTATACTGAGGAGAAGAAGAAGGAAGGAGACCAAGGAGAGGACTTGGGAGGAGTTGGACATAGGAAAGGCAATGGAGAAGTGATGTGATCTTATTTTAATTAAAACATATTAAAATAAGACAAATTTTAACACTAAAATGTCTTGTCTTGTCCTGTCACCTCATTTTACTTATAGAACAGAGTTGATGTTTTACTTGGGAAAGTCTATGTATGTTTGACATAGCGTTACTAAAATTTTAGTTGTGTATGTATAACAGACAGACACACACACACACACACACACACACACACACACACACACACACACACATATATATATATATATATATATATATATATATATCACATAATGCATCCAATCCACAACCTGGGCTCCTTCTTGTTGAATAGGCCTCAAGTTCAACCAGTTTTGGATATCCAGTCCCAAACAATATAAGGCTCTATTCTTTCCATATGTATTCAATATATTATTTGAAGTTTTAGGTAGAACAATAAGGCAAATAAAGGTGATCAAGGGGATAAAAATTGGAAAGGAAGAAGTCAATTTTTTTTTTTTACTTGAAGATGATATGACGGTATATATAAGTGTCCCCAGAAGTTCTACCACAAACTCCTGGAGCTAATAACCAGCTTTACCCCTGTGGCTGGGTACAAGGTTAACTAAAACAGTCAGTAGCCCTCCTATACATAAATGACAAACAAGCTGAGTCCATTTTTTTTTCAGAGAAACAAGACCTGGCATATTAGCTACAAACAATATAAAATATCTTGTGATAACTAACCAACCAAGTGGAAGATCTGTAGGACAAAAACTTCAGGACTCTGAAGAAAGAAATTGGACATCAGAAGATGGAAATATCTCCCATTCTCATGGATTGGTAGAAAATTAACATGGTAAAAATGGTCATTCTTCTTAAAGCAATGTAAAGATTCAATGCAATTTGCATCAAAATTCTAATATTCTTCTTTGCAAATCTTTAGAGGACATTTTCAACTTCATATGGAAAAACATACAACAAAAGTCCTGGGATAGCTAAAACCATACTGACCAACAAATGAGCATACCTGATTGGTTCTACTATATTTTAATTTTGCCATTGTGTTGAGTTGATGTTTTTCTAATTTGGGATGGGGGAGGTGACAGATTTTTAGATTGCTTTCCCTTAGAATAAGTAAGCTATAAAAAATGTCATTTTTGTTATGTTGTTTATCTTTTAGATTTTAATTTAATTAAAATATTTCTCTCTCTCCTTTCCTTCCTCCAAACTCTCCCATATACCCTTCCCTGTTTTTTCATTATTTTTTCATTAATTGTTATTATATGTATGCATTTGTACATACATATATATACCAAAATAGAATAAGCTTGTGAAGTCCATATAATGTTATTTGTATGTATGTATTCAGGCCTTATCACACTGGAAAACCAATTAGAGTGTTGTTCACCAGGGAGAATCACCTCTCCAGCTCTCAGGTTTCCTTAGTTGTTTTTACTACTTTTTGTAGGGTTGAGGCATTGGAGGCTTTTTCCCATCCAGTTTGACATTTGTGTCAGTCATCCTTGTTCATATCAGGTGTAGGTGGTCATGTTGAGACTTTATGAATGTATCTTTTGATGTTATTAGAAGACTAGGGAAGGTTATACTAGCATAGTGGATCCAAGAGCATAGGCTACACAGACTTTAGTGTTTCTAACTCTGAGGCATTTAAAATTGTGAGTCAGATAGCCTTTTCAAACAATTCAAATGCTTGGATGTTGTAGGGATTCTTAATAGTCAATACTGGGTATTTCTCATAGGTTATGCTGTATTTAGTGGTTAAAGATAGCAGGGGCTTCTCAGAGAAGTTTTCAGCACTGTATGGCTTGCAGACACACTTATTGTGGTAGTGAAGTGTTTCTTCATATACTATGCACAGTGGTCACTGGATTTCAAATGTCAAGGTCATTATTGTTAAAGGTCTTAGGAATTCAGACTAACTTCCTAACTGCCTGTTAATGAGTTCATGTGTGTATTTGCAAAATAAGACTCCTTTCCCTTTTTCCTCCCTTCCTTCCTTCCTTCCTTCCTTCCTTCCTTCCTTCCTTCCTTGTTTTCTTTCTTCCTTCCTTCATTCCTCCCTCACTCCTTCCTTTTCTTGTTCCTTCCTTCTTCCTTATACTGATGTTCTTTGAGTTGCCTGGTACTGTCAGATTTTCTTATGATTAATTTTATAAAGTTGTTATATCTTATTAATGCAGATATTTCTTCTGTTCTATGCTTCCCCATCCCCAACACTCAAAAATGTACACATCATATTCTAATTGCAACTTTTTCAGGTTTTTCGCAGATATTGTATTATTGTTCTGAATTTTCTCCTTTTCTTCTTGTATTTATGCTCAGAAGCACCTACAAAGTCATTGGTTCATTATCTGTGTCAGTTATCTTAAGAGAAATATACTGTTCATTTGTATCAATTTTGTATTTATTACATTTTAATATTCTAGAGCAGTTTAGATATCCTGCCTATTGATTCATCTGCTCTTTACCAAATATTTTAACCCTTACATATGAACACACTGATAATAACATGAGTATTTTAGATTCTCTCATAGTTCTAGTATGTGTTTCATGTAACTGTCCCAATAATTATTATATACATTTATACAGGGTTTTTGTTTGTTTGTTTGTTTGTTTGTCTTTCAGGCCTAACCATTTTGCTAAACTTTTGCAAACAACTTGTGAAGAAATGTAGTAAATAATGATATTTTTTTCTGTAGCTAACTAAGGTTTTGACTATGCTTAATGTTTTTATGGCTATAATAAACCAATTAATTTAATTTTTCTTGTTTTCCTGACTTTGTTTTTTCATAAAATGCTCCTTAGATACCACCTTTCAAGAAAACATTTTTATAAATTTAATATTTTAAGTAATAAATATTTGAGCTATGTAAATATGTATCAACTAGTATGAGAATTTGATATATGTGCAGTTATCAAAACACGGTGGCATTTCTATTATTGTCTCACTTTCCAAGCAAATTTTCCATAACCTTAATATACATTATTGTAACATTGTGAAAACTGTGTGTTCTTCTAATATTTCCAAAGGGCTGGTCTAACTATTGCCTGTGAGGAGCTGGTGCGGCCGCAGCCCCAAGATGGCACCCGGGACAGCTGCCAGGTCTTAAGACCTGCGCCTGACTTCTTCATTATCTCAGACTTAGCCACATCCCAGCGGCCTGCACTGCACAGATGCCATGCCTAGTCAGCTCGCCTGAGTTGTTGTCACTTGCTGTGAACCTATGGACAGCCTTTAAGTGACTGGGGTGATTGGGAGGAGTCAGTAGGGTATTTAAGGCACGCCCCGGGGTTGTTCAGGGATTCCTGTTCCTGCATTGCAATGCTAAGTGTTCCTGAATAAACCTGCTTGAAGAAGGACAACATGGTGTTGCTTCTTTCCTGCTGGTCAGGGTGGATGCGACAATTGCCCATAGTCTTCTATTGCTGACTTTACTCAAATTTGAGATGGCAATAAAAACCTCAATTTCTTCCAAAATATTTCCTTAACTGTGTCAAGTATCACGTTAATTTTGTTTACTCTCATTATGTACTGTATATAAAAGAACTATTAAATTGCTGGGTTAATATGTCTCCCCCAACAAACAGAAACATTTATAAATTAGAATTATGTTTGGTTTTGATTATTGCTTTAACCCTAGTATCTAGTATAAAATATTCACATGGCAAGATGTCATTCTATTTTATAAAATAATATAAAGTAAGTTCTTTAACATGTTTCTTCTTCCCTGTCTCGACTGATCATTGAAGATGCCTAAATCTAAATTCTCTTAGAATCCTCTTTATTTCTTACTTTGGCCTAATCTTTTCAACATCTTACAGATACTTTGAATTGTAAAATTGAATCTAGTTTTTCAGCAGTTCACTGTTACAAGTTGTTTGGATACCAGATGCTTCTCCTGTTTGCATGTGTTTCTTCTACAACGTCCAAATAAATGTTTAGGCAACCTATGGTAAGGATTAAAAATGTATCTTCTTATGAATACCATCACTGAATTTTTTGCAGAAATGAACTTAGCTTAGCTATTATACTATGAAGAATTAGTATATATATATATATATATATATATATATATATATATATATATATATATTCAATTTTGCCATACATATATTATCACCAGGGAGAAACTGCTTTTGTGGAAAGCAAAGGTAGAATGAGGTCACTGAGAAGCAGGATAATTACAAAATGTATGCAGCTCTGTTTCTGTTACCCCCAGACCCAATAATCCAGTCTACTGCATACTGCTGCAACAGAACACCAGCCACAGATCCTCACTTTCCAAACCTGAACCCAATGCACTCTATCCACACTTCCCTGCCTGGCTTAATTTTTTTTTTTTTTTTTTTTTTTTTTTGTTATTCTCACAACCACCTAACCTCCCTCTCTATCTTCCTTGCTATATTTCAGCTTCTAACTCCAGCAAGCACCAGCTGCTAAAATACAGGCCATGCCTGCCAGAAAAATAGGTAGGCTGGCAGCAGACTTTCTTCTCTGTCTATGTTCTCCCAGACCCACTCTCCCAGTCTCATCCCAAGTGTTGTAATAGAACACCAGCTGCACCCTGTCTTCTTGCCTGCCAGCAACTCCTACACCTTCAGCAAAGTAAACACTTTCAGTAAAGTGTCTGGATACAAAATTACATTTAAAAAATCAGTAGCCCTCCTATTTACAAATGGCAAATGGAATGGGAATAAAATCAGGGAAACAACAGCCTTCACAATAACCTCAAATAATATAAAATATCTAGAAGTAACTTTAACCAAGAAAGTGAAAAACTTGTATGATTAAAAACTTCAAGTCTTTGAAGAAAAAAAATTGAAGAAGAAATCAGAATGGAAAGATGTGCTGTGCTCATGGACTGATAGGATTAACATAATAAAAGTGGTCATCCTACCAAATCCAATCTACAGATTCAATGAAATCCCCCTCAAAATTCCAACACAATTCTTTCCAGACATGGAGAATACAATTATCAAACTCATATTGAAAAACATAAGACCCAGGATAACTAAAACAATCCTGAACAATAGAAGAACCTTTGGCAGTCACAGTATTCCTGATTTCAAATTGTATTATAGCAGTGGTTCTAAGTCTTTCTAATGCTGCAACCCTTTGATACAATTCCTTATTTTTTTTTTTACAATTCCTTATTTTCATTACTACTTTGTAACTATAACATTGTCTCTGTTATGAATCACAGTGTAAATATTTATATTTTCCAATGGTCTTAGGGGATCTTTAAATGGGTCATAAACTACAGGTTGAGAACCACTGTGCTACAGAGCTATAGTAATAAAAACTGTGTGATAATGACATAAAACAGTCTTGTTGATCAGTTGAATCTGAAAAAAAGACCTAGATATAAATCCACACACACATGAATGCCTGGTTTTTTATTTCAAAAAGTCCAGAAATGCACACAGAAAAAAAGACAGCATCTTCAACAAACGGTGATGGTCAAACTGGAAGTCTGCATATAAAAGAACAGAAATCAATTCACAGTCCTCTTCCTACACAAAACTCATGTCCTAGTGGATTAAAGACAAGAACAAACAGCCAGACATACTGATCCTTATGGGAGTTAATTGAATACATTGGTACAGGAGAAGACTTTCTGAATAGAACATAATAGTATAGGCACTAAGATCATCAATTAATAATCAGGACTTCATGAAACTAATGAGGTTTTGTAAAGCAAAGGACACTCCCAATCAGACAAAGCAGGAGCCTATAGAATGGGAAAGGATATTTATCAAATCCACACTCAACAGCAGATTACTATCAAAACCATATAAATAACTTGGGAAACTAGGTATCAAAAATGATTCAGCTGGGGCCTACCAAACACAGAAGTGGATGCTCACAGTCAGCTATTGGATGGATCACAGGGCCCCCAATGGAGGAGCTAGAGAAAGTACCCAAGGAGCTAAAGGGGTCTGCAACCCTATAGGTGGAACAACAATATAAACTAACCAGTACCCCCCCATAGCTCATGTCTCTAGCTGCATATGTATCAGAAGATGGCCTAGTCGGCCATTATTGGAAAGAGAGGTCCATTGGTCTTGGAAACTTTAGATGCTTCAATACAGGGGAATGCCAGGGCCAAGAAGTGGGAGTGGTTAGGTTGGGAAGTGCGGGGGGAGGGTATGGGGGACATTTAGGATAGCATTGGAAATGTAAATGAGGAAAATACCTAATATTTTTTTTCCATTTTTTATTAGGTATTTAGCTCATTTACATTTCCAATGCTATACCAAAAGTCCCCCATACCCACCCACCCCCACTCCCCTACCCACCCACTCCCCCTTTTTGGCCCCGGCGTTCCCCTGTACTGGGGCATATAAAGTTTGCAAGTCCAATGGGCCTCTCTTTCCATTGATGGCCGACTAGGCCATCTTTTGATACATATGCAACTAGAGTCAAGAGCCCCGGGGTACTGGTTAGTTCATAATGTTGTTCCACCTATAGGGTTGCAGATCCCTTTAGCTCCTTGGCTACTTTCTCTAGCTCCTCCATTGGGAGCCCTGTGATCCATCCATTAGCTGACTGTGAGCATCCACTTCTGTGTTTGCTAGGCCCCGGCATAGTCTCACAAGAGACAGCTATATCTGGGTCCTTTCAATAAAATCTTCCTAGTGTATGCAATGGTGTCAGCGTTTGGATGCTGATTATGGGGTGGATCCCTGGATATGGCAGTATCTACATGGTCCATCCTTTCATCTCAGCTCCAAACTTTGTCTCTATAACTCCTTCCATGGGTGTTTTGTTCCCAATTCTAAGGAGGGGCATAGTGTCCACACTTCAGTCTTAATTCTTCTTGAGTTTCATGTGTGTAGGAAATTGTATCTTATATCTTGGGTATCCTAGGTTTGGGGCTAATATCCACTTATCAGTGAGTACATATTGTGTGAGTTCCTTTGAGAATGAGTTACCTCACTCAGGATGATGCCCTCCAGGACCATCCATTTGGCTAGGAATTTCATAAATTCATTCTTTTTAATAGCTGAGTAGTACTCCATTGTGTAGATGTACCACATTTTCTGTATCCATTCCTCTGTTGAGGGGCATCTGGGTTCTTTCCAGCTTCTGGCTATTATAAATAAGGCTGCTATGAACATAGTGGAGCATGTGTCCTTCTTACCTGTTGGGGCATCTTCTGGATATATGCCCAGGAGAGGTATTGCTGGATCCTCCGGTAGTACTATGTCCAATTTTATGAGGAACCGCCAGACTGATTTCCAGAGTGGTTGTACAAGCCTGCAATCCCACCAACAATGGAGGAGTGTTCCTCTTTCTCCACATCCACGCCAGCATCTGCTGTCACCTGAATTTTTGATCTTAGCCATTCTGACTGGTGTGAGGTGGAATCTCAGGGTTGTTTTGATTTGCATTTCCCTGATGATTAAGGATGTTGAACATTTTTTCAGGTGTTTCTCTGCCATTCGGTATTCCTCAGGTGAGAATTCATTGTTCAGTTCTGAGCCCCATTTTTTAATGGGGTTATTTGATTTTCTGAAGTCCACCTTCTTGAGTTCTTTATATATGTTGGATATTAGTCCCCTATCTGATTTAGGATAGGTAAAGATCCTTTCCCAATCTGTTGGTGGTCTTTTTATCTTACTGACGGTGACTTTTGCTTGCAGAAACTTTGGAGTTTCATTAGGTCCCATTTGTCAATTCTCGATCTTACAGTACAAGCCATTGCTGTTCTGTTCAGGAATTTTTCCCCTATGCCCATATCTTCAAGGCTTTTCCCCACTTTCTCCTCTATAAGTTTCAGTGTCTCTGGTTTTATGTGAAGTTCCTTGATCCACTTAGATTTGACCTTAGTACAAGGAGATAAGTATGGATCAATTCGCATTCTTCTACATGATAACAACAAGTTGTGCCAGCACCATTTGTTGAAAATGCTGTCTTTCTTACACTGGATGGTTTTAGCTCCCTTGTCGAAGATCAAGTGACCCTAGGTGTGTGGGTTCATTTCTGGGTCTTCAATTCTATTCCATTGGTCTACTTGTCTGTCTCTATACCAGTACCATGCAGTTTTTATCACAATTGCTCTGTAGTAAAGCTTTAGGTCAGGCATGGTGATTCCACCAGAGGTTCTTTTATCCTTGAGAAGAGTTTTTGCTATCCTAGGTTTTTTGTTATTCCAGATGAATTTGCAAATTTCTCCTCCTAATTCGTTGAAAAATTGAGTTGGAATTTTGATGGGGATTGCATTGAATCTGTAGATTGCTTTTGGCAAGGTAGCCATTTTGACAATGTTGATCCTGCCAATCCATGAGCATGGGAGATCTTTCCATCTTCTGAGATCTTCTTTAATTTCTTTCTTCAGAGATTTGAAGTTTTATCATACAGATCTTTCACTTCCTTAGTTAGAGTCATGCCAAGATATTTTATATTATTTGTGACTATTGAGAAGGGTGTTGTTTCCCTAATTTCTTTCTCAGCCTGTTTATTCTTTGTATAGAAAAAGGCCATTGACTTGTTTGAGTTTATTTTATATCCAGCTACTTCATCGAAGCTGTTTATCAAGTTTAGGAGTTCTCTGGTAGAATTTTTAGGGTCACTTATATATACTATCATATCATCTGCAAAAAGTGATATTTTGACTTCCTCTTTTCCAATTTGTATCCCCTTGATCTCCTTTTGTTGTCGAATTGCTCTGGCTAATACTTCAAGTACTATGTTGAAAATGTAGGGAGAAAGGGGCCAGCCTTGTCTAGTCCCTGACTTTAGTGGGATTGCTTCCAGCTTCTCTCCATTTACTTTGATGTTGGCTACTGGTTTGCTGTAGATTGCTTTTATCATGTTTAGGTATGGGCCTTGAATTCCTGATCTTTCCAAAACTTTTATCATGAATGGGTATTGGATCTTGTCAAATGCTTTTTCTGCATCTAACGAGATGATCATGTGGTTTTTGTCTTTGAGTTTGTTTATATAATGGATTACATTGGTGGATTTTCGTATATTAAACCATCCCTGCATCCCTGGAATAAAACCTACTTGGTCAGGATGGATGATTGCTTTAATATGTTCTTGGATTCGGTTAGCGAGAATTTTATTGAGGATTTTTGCATCGATATTCATAAGAGAAATTGGTCTGAAGTTCTCTATCTTTGTTGGGTCTTTCTGTGGTTTAGGTATCAGAGTAATAGTGGCTTCATAAAATGAGTTGGGTAGAGTACCTTCTACTTCTATTTTGTGAAATAGTTTGTGCAGAACTGGAATTAGATCTTCTTTGAAGGTCTGATAGAACTGTGCACTAAACCCATCTGGTCCTGGGCTTTTTTTGCTGGGAGACTATTAATAACTGCTTCTATTTCTTTAGGTGATATCGGACTGTTTAGATGGTCAACTTGATCCTGATTCAACTTTGGTACCTGGTATCTGTCCAGAAATTTGTTCATTTCATCCAGGTTTTCCAGTTTTGTTGAGTATAGCCTTTTATAGAAGGATCTGATGGTGTTTTGGATTTCTTCAGGATCTGTTGTTATGTCTCCCTTTTCATTTCTGATTTTGTTAATTAGGATTTTGTCCCTCTGCCCTTTAGTGAGTCTAGCTAAGGGTTTATCTATCTTGTTGATTTTCTCAAAGAACCAACTCCTCGTTTGGTTAATTCTTTGAATAGTTCTTCCTGTTTCCACTTGGTTGATTTCACCTCTGAGTTTGATTATTTCCTGCCGTCTACTCCTCTTGGGTGAATTTGCTTCCTTTTTTTCTAGAGCTTTTAGATGTGTTGTCAAGCTGCTAGTATGTGCTCTCTCCTGCTTCTTCTTGGAGGCACTCAGAGCTATGAGTTTCCCTCTTAGAAATGCTTTCATTGTGTCCCAATGTTTGGGTACTTTGTGGCTTCATTTTCATTAAACTCTAAAAAGTCTTTAATTTCTTTCTTTATTCCTTCCTTGACTAAGGTATCATTGAGAAGAGTGTTGTTCAGTTTCCACGTGAATGTTGGCTTTCCATTATTTATGTTGTTATTGAAGATCAGTCTTAGGCCATGGTGGTCTGATAGGATACATGGGACAATTTCAATATTTTTGTATCTGTTGAGGCCTGTTTTGTGACCAATTATATGGTCAATTTTGGAGAAGGTCCCGTGAGGTGCTGAGAAGAAGGTATATCTTTTTGTTTTAGGATAAAATTTCTGTAGATATCTGTCAGGTCCATTTGTTTCATAACTTCTATTAGTTTCACTGTGTCCCTGTTTAGGTTCTGTTTCCATGATCTGTCCATTGATTAAAGTGGTGTGTTGAAGTCTCCCACTATTATTGTGTGAGGTGCAATGTGTGCTTTGAGCTTTACTAAGGTGTCTTTAATGAATGTGGCTGCCGTTGCATTTGGAGCGTAGATATTCAGAATTGTGAGTTCCTCTCGGAGGATTTTACCTTTGATGAGTATGAAGTGTCCCTCCTTGTCTTTTTTGATAACTTTGGGTTGGAAGTCGATTTTATCCGATATTAAAATGGCTACTCCAGCTTGTTTCTTCAGACCATTTGCTTGGAAAATTGTTTTCCAGCTTTTCACTCTGAGGTAGTGTCTGTCTTTTTCCCTGAGATGGGTTTCCTGTAAGCAGCAGAATGTTGGGTCCTGTTTGTGTAGCCAGTCTGTTAGTCTATGTCTTTTTATTGGGGAGTTGAGACCATTGATATTAAGAGATATTAAGGAAAAGTAATTGTTGCTTCCTGTTATTTTTGTTGTTAAAGTTGGCATTCTGTTCTTGTGGCTGTCTTCTTTTAGTTTTGTTGAGGGATTATCTTCTTGTTTTTTCTAGGGCATGGTTCCCGTCCTTGTATTGGTTTTTTTCTGTTATTATCCTTTGAAGGGCTGGATTCGTGGAGAGATAATGGGTGAATTTAGTTTTGTCATGGAATACTTTGGTTTCTCCATCTATGGTAATTGAGAGTTTGGCTGGGTATAGTAGTCTGGGCTGGAATTTGTGTTCTCTTAGTGTCTATATAACATCTGTCCAGGCTCTTCTGGCTTTCATAGTCTCTGATGAAAAATCTGGTGTAATTCTGATAGGCTTGCCTTTATATGTTACTTGACCTTTTTCCCTTACTGCTTTTAGTATTCTATCTTTATTTAGTGCATTTGATGTTCTGATTATTATGTGTCGGGAGGAATTTCTTTTCTGGTCCAGTCTATTTGGAGTTCTGTAGGCTTCTTGTATGTTCATGGGCATCTCTTTCTTTAGATTTGGGAAGTTTTCTTCAATAATTTTGTTGAAGATGTTTGCTGGTCCTTTGAGTTGAAAATCTTCATTCTCATCCACTCCTATTATGCGTAGGTTTGGTCTTCTCATTGTGTCCTGGATTTCCTGGATGTTTTGAGTTAGGATCTTTTTGCATTTTCCATTTTCTTTGATTGTTGTGCCGATGTTCTCTATGGAATCTTCTGCACCTGAGATTCTCTCTTCCATCTCTTGTATTCTGTTGCTGATGCTGGCATCTATGGTTCCAGATTTCTTTCCTAGGGTTTCTATCTCCAGCGTTGCCTCACTTTGGGTTTTCTTTATTGTGTCTACTTCCCTTTTTAGGTCTAGTATGGTTTTGTTCATTTCTATCACCTGTTTGGATGTGTTTTCCTGTTTTTCTATAAGGACTTCTACCTGTTTGGTTGTGTTTTCCTGTTTTTCTTTAAGGACTTGTAACTCTTTAGCAGTGTTCTCCTGTATTTCTTTAAGTGAGTTATTAAATTCCTTCTTTATGTCCTCTACCATCATCATGAGAAATGCTTTTAAATCCAGGTCTACCTTTTCAGGTATGTTAGGATGTCCTGGACTGGGCGAAGTGGGAGTGCTGGGTTCTGATGATGGTGAGTGGTCTTGGTTCCTGTTAGTAGGATTCTTAGGTTTACCTTTCGCCATCTGGCAATCTCTGGAATTAGTTGTTATAGTTGTCTTTGTTTAGAGATTGTTCCTCTGTTGATTTTGTTACCCTGTATCAGCAGACGTGGGAGACTAGCTCTCTCCTCTGAGTTTCAGCGGTCAGAGCAGTCTCTGCAGGCAAGCTCTCCTCTTTCAGAGAAGGTGTACAGTTATCTGGCGTTTTGACCTCCTCCTGGCTGAAGACGAAGGCCCAAAACAGGACCCCTCCCTGAAGCTCTGCTGCTCTGGCCAGGAAGGTGGCTGGTCGTCTGGAGCTGAAGATGGTGCCGCCCCAGAAGCCCTGCGGCTCTCGCCTGTCCCAGAAATGGCTAGCCTCTGTACTCCACACTGTCACCCGTGTAGCCTGCCCTCCACGGAGTCCTGGAGCCAAGGAGACTTTCGCCGCTGGGGCCTGAGGCACAAACCTCTTGGGCTGGCGGATCCCCGTGCACTCACCAGGAAGGTGGCCGACCCTCTGGAGCCGAAGATGGCGCCGCCTCAGAAGCTCTCCGGCTCTCGCCAGGAAGGTGGCCGGTTGTCAGGAAGGTGGCTGGTTGTCTGGAGCCAAAGATGGCGCCACCTCAGAAGCTCTGTGGCTCTTGCCAGGAAGGGGGCTGGTTGTCTGGAGATAATTTTTTTAAAAAATATGGTGTATAGATCTAGACAGATAATTCTAAATAGAGGATACTTTAATGATCAAGAAACACTTAAACGTTCAACATTCTTAGCCACCAGAAAAAGGCAAAGCAAAACACCTTTGAGGTGCCACCATTTTATTATTTATTACTATTATTATTGTTGTTGTTGTTATTATTTAATCCTTTTATACAGTTTAGTCGTCATCCCCCTCCTAGTCCATCCCGAGACCGCTGCCGATCCCATACCTCCTCACCCCCAAGTCTCTAAGAGGATGTCTCTACCCACCACCCCCACCCCACCAGACCTCCCACTCCCTGGGACCTCAAGTCTTGAGAGTTAGGTTCATCTTTTCTCACTGAGGCTAGACTAGGCAGTCCTCTGTTGTATATGTATTGGAGACCTCATATTAGCTGGTGTATGCTGCCTAGTTGGTGGCTCAGTGTCTGAGAGATCTCAGGATTCCAGGTCAGTTGAGATTTCTGGTCTTCCCATGGCACCACCACCTTTGTCCCAATTCAACCACAGAGGTGCATGTTTTTCATCCCTTTGTTGGGTGCATCTGACTCTTTCAGCTGCTTGTTGGCCCTCTCTGAGGGCAGTCATGATAGACTCCTGTTTGTAAGCATATCACAGCATCAGTAATACTGCCAGGCCTTTGAGCACCCCCCCCCCCTTGAGCTGGATCACAATTTGGGACTGTCATTGGATCTCCTTCCCCTCAGACTCCTCTCCATTTTTGTTCCCGCAGTTCCTTCAGACAGGAACAATTCTTGGTCAGAGACTTTGACTGTGGGATGGCAACCCCATTAATACCTGCCAGAATACTTAAAATAAAAACCACCAGAGCCAGCTCATGCTGGCAAGAATGTGGAACAAGGGAAACAATCCTACATTTCAGTTAAGAGTGCAAACTTCTGCAGCCACTATGAAAATAAGTATGGTGGTTCCTCAGAGAATTATAAGTCACTCTGTTTCTATACCCAGCTATACCTCCCTTTGGTATATACCTAAAGTACACTCTGTTCTACCTAAAGAACACTCTATGCTGTTCATAGAAACTTTATTCATAATAGCCAGAAACTGGAAACAACTTAGATGTCCATAAACCAAAAGTGAATACAGAAAATGAAGTACATTTATACATGACGTGTTACTCAGCTGTTAAAAAATTGCATTGTGAAATTTGCAGACAAAGGGTAAATCTAGGATAAATCATGCTGAGTAATGTAACTGAAACCAAGAAAGACAAATACAGTATGTATTCTGTTATGAGTAAATATTAGCTATTGAGTAAATGATAACCAAGCCACAATCTATAGACTTAGAAAAGTTAGGAAAAAGGAAGGGGTTTAGGGGTGATGCATAGATTTCCCTGGGATGTGAAAATATAATAGATTTTACAGGCAGACTGTGGCTAAATGGTAGACAAGTGAGGTACAAGGAAAGAGTGTGGCAAGAGACTATTGAAGTTGGAGACCCAAGAAAATCCTCCAAACAACTCTGGCTGTTGCTATGACAAAGGATTGTTTGCTCCAAATTGACATCAGGGCTTCATGGCTGAGGACAACACTCATACAAGTCATTGAGCATTGAGAAGTTTAGCTACTGTCTACATGGAGCCTACACCCATACTTTCTAGTCTCCTTGGTGTGGGTAGGTATTCTGCAGGTTATAAAATGAGAAATGTGAAAACCACCCAGCCACAAAGCCTTTGACCTAAAATCCGTCTTGCCTACAAAATATACTAGGACAAGTGTAAGACAGAACTTGTGGTACTAGGCAAACAATGCATGATTTGACTTAAGACCCATGCCATGAGAAGGAACTCACCATCATTCATTATGCTAATGGTGAGCCTAATTAGAAGGTCTCCATCAAAAACCTCTACAAAAAAATGTCAGGGAATCTAGCAGAAAAGAGGGCAGAAAGATTTTAAAAGGCAGAGGGGATGGAGGACACAAGCTACTCTGAAACAACTAAGCCAAGCAATTATGGGCTCATAGAGATTGAAGCAGCAAAAAGTGGGGCCCACATGGTCCTATAATAGGGCCTGTGCATACATACATATATATATATATATATATATATATATATATATATATATATATATATATATATATATATTATAGTTTTTAGCAGAGTAGTTTTATGGAACTCCTGACTGTGAGAACAAGTGTGTCTCTGAATCCTATTCTTACATTTGTTATGCTTTTCCTACTGATGGGTTGCCATGTCCAACTTCAGTAAGATAGTTGTTTGTAGATCTTCTCATATCTCTTTTATGTTTGGTTGTTAGCACATAGAAGCCTGATCTTTTCTAAGGTAAGTTGGAAATCAAGTGGATCCTGATGTATCTGGGAGGAGTAGAATGAGGAGAAGCTATAATCAGGATATGTATGAAAAATAATATCTTTTCAATAAAAAGAATAGATAGATAGATAAATAGATAGATAGATAGATAGATAGATAGATAGATAGATAGATGGATAGATAGATAGATGGAAGATAGTTAATAAATAACAAAATGATAGTCTAAAGAAGACAGCAAGCAGTTAGAGGGAAATCTAATTACTGCAGAATATATCCATGCATTAAAACAGGGATAAAGATATTAACTTATCCTTAAAGTGTAGTATTTCAAAGGCTCATATACACTTAGTACTAAAATATGAAAACCAACATGCCCCTTTTAATAATGAAATCCTGACTCAATTGTAGAATCAAATATGTGGCTATTAAAAGTATACCATGTGTCGTTATGGAACTAAAATTTAAGGGATGAACATCATTACAAGTGATTCAGTGCCCTATATATAAACTAAATTAGAAAAAAATACTCTTTAATGCTACCTGGCATACCTTACATATACACTTTATTTTGCATTTTATACACTGTGATAAGTGATAGATACTTTTGACACTCTTGCTGCACACATTAGTTTTAGCAGCTCAACTGTTGAAGTTATTTTATAGCCTAGGGATCTCTAATTTCACCATGTTCATTCTCTCCCTAAGTATTCTTTAACAAGTTTAATGAAACACATTTTTAATTAGCAATGCACGAATGAATAAATGTAAACAGATCTATGCCCCATGAACAACCCTTATAAAGGAGTCTAAAGCCTACAAATAAAACTATAAACTTTTACATAGAATATAGGTACTAGTAATAAATATCAGATAGTAAAACTACTTTTTAAAAATTAAAATAAAATGATTTATTTTAAAGTGATTTCTAAAGTTCATAATTTTAGATACTTCTGTGTCTATTTTAAAGATACTTTCAAATTTAAATATATCATTTTCCCTTTCATTTTCTTTCCTCTAAGCCCCCCCATATTGACCTATTCCCTTCTTGCTCTTAAATTCAGGGCTTCTTCCTTCTTTTTCTACAACACATACATATATTGTACATACTCCTAAATACATAAATGTAACTATTTCAATATGTATAATGCTACTATGTTTTTAAATACTTCTAAATACATAAATATCCACTTCACTATGTATAATGTTACCCTGTCTATATGATTTGGGGGCTGACTATTGGCTATTAGATAGCTATGAACTGACAATTGTACAAATTTTAGGGAATAAGCATCCATATCAATGTCAACAAAGGGTTATTTAAAAAAGGACAACATGCATGCTAAAATGCATTGGGGGAATCTTTTGCATTTCTAACCCTATAAAAGTATGGCAGGCACTTAAGGAATTATAAAAGGCGGAGGGAGATAGCAGTTGCTATTTTTTAAATCAGTTTTAATCATTTTTTATTTGAGAGAAAATTTATTTTTTAAGCTTGTGAATATATATAAAACCCAAAGCTTAGTTGACTACCATATAAAAAAATAAAAACAAAAAATCTGTTTTTCTGAAGTATCTTAAAAATGTTAAGCAAACTATAGAATAAATTTTACCTGGTATTTTGTTAGCAAAACACTAGAAACAATCAAGTTATAGCTTAAAGTTATCATCTTGGGACTAACATTTATTATTGATAGGATTTATAAAAATTACATTTCATATAAGTAGTTTTCTTGTAAAATATTTAGCATCTTTTACCTTATAATTGAAAATTAAATTTTGTATATATGTAAAGTACAGAGTATGATGGCCTGATACATGTACTTAACAGCAACAAGAATAACAACAAATCTCAGGAAAATTACAGTAAATATAGTGGTACTTCCCAAAAGCTAGGGGCAAAAATACAGAATAAAATTTAAGCTCTGTTAATAATTTCTATCTATTCATTTGATTTTCTACTAGTCTCAGTTTTTCATTTTGTTTAGTAAAGATAGGAAAATCTTTTCTATAAGTTTCAATAGGAGATATTATCCCATTTGTCCATTCATAATACCATATTATTTAATATTTAGATTTCTAACAGAGGTTTCAAGTATAGAAGTTAGTCTCAGTGATCCATGCCATTACATGTTGCTGTGGCTGCCCTATTTTCTCCAACTCCTAGTAAGCAATAATCTCTTCTACATCTGTGTAACTTATCTATTCTAGAATCTTATCTTAACAGAATCATACAATATGAAAATTTTAGTTACATTGTTTTTTTTTTTCAGCCCAACATATTCAAGAGTCATTTGTGCTATTACATGTATCTACAGTACATTTTGATTGTTGGGTGATACACAGATTGACTTATTGTTCCTTTTACCTGCTAAGACCAGTTGAATTGTTTCCTGCCTGTTTTTATTGCAAATAAAGCTGCAATAAACAGTAGCATTCAGAGTGTTTTGTGCTAACATGTTTGTTAAATCCATGAATAAGATTGCTGGAACTTACAATAATGTTTTGAGGCTTAGCCAAAGTGTTTTCCCAAGTGGTTGTACTACTTTGCACTCCTACCATCATGAAAGAGTTTCAGCTTTAGTTATCCTCAATTGCTTTATCAGCTTTTATTCTATCCATCCTAATGAAGCTGTAGTGTTACCTCACCGCCGTTTCCCTTTAGATTTCCCTAATAGACAATGTAGTTCATCCTAGATTTTATGTTCATTTGTTACTCATATAATTTCTCACATGAAATGTCCATTAAGATCTCTGCAAATTTGATTAATTTTCATGTTTTATAGGCATAAGAATCTTTTTGATATGTATTAACAAATCATGAGTTTTATATTCATGAGTCCACTGTATTATTTCAACATGCATATGTCACAAAAACTGTAAGAGCTCTTGCAAGTTTGGGTGTAAGTGCATTTTGAAGGAGGATCTTCAAAAAAAACTTTTCCAGATGATTTGCTTGACTTTTTTTTTAATATTGATAAAATTCAAAACATCAAATTTAATTTGATACTAATAAATCTTGTTTCGGCATCTTGTATATATATATATATATATATATATATATATATATATATATATATATATATATATATATATAATGCCATTTGTATGTATACTCTCTCCATTACTTTCCTAATCTTTACTGAGGATGATATGAACATTTTGCTTATTGTTGCAAACTCTTCCATCTCTTGTTCTCAGCATATTTTAGAACCATAAGTTCCACATAAGAGGCTTCTTTCATAAGAGGCTTGTCTGAATATTTCTTAGATTAGTATATGTCTATATGTATCAATGTAAATATTTATCATAGATTTGTGTTGCATTCAAACTTTGTCAGAAAAGCCTATCAATGCATATATTTATAACTTTTCCCTACTGCTGAGAATAAACATCTATAAGTGGTCATCTGGTGATGGGATATCTATATTATCTGTCCATATACAAGGCTCAGGGAACATCAATGGAAAAGGGGACTAAAAGAATACAAGAGTTAGATGATATGGAAGAATGCTGTGAAATCCTGAATACTGGACAAAACATAGTTAAATACATGGACTAACAACAGTTATGGTTGTCTGAATGTGACCTGCACAAATCAATCCAGATAAAAATTCTATCACAGATGAGGAATGGCATCTGGGTAATTTACAATTTACTATGAGTTATTGGTAGTTGATAGCTGGGACATTTCTTTAGGGGTTATGACCACTGTTAATTTTCCTATGCCTACACTCATATGCATATGAACAAAACCAATTTTATTAAGTGTAATGTAAATTAAAATAAACAAAAAAATAATAGAAAACCAAAATTGGAAGGAAAATCTATTGGGAAACAGGGGGAAAGAGAGTGAGGTAGTGAGAGTTGGATATAATCAAGATACCTTGAAATGTATATAAAATTTCCAAATAATAAAAATAAATTATAAATATTACAAAGCACTTTTATGCTATGTCCTCCACCATGGGCTTTTGACAAGGTTTACAGTACTTGTTAGTCAGGCTTAGAGACAATAAGATTGCTTTTTAGCCCCATAAGCATAGCGTCACTGTCCCACAAATGAGTACATTGTGACTGGCTGGTTCATCATGTTGTTCATAGATTTCACAAACCAGTAAGGCTACTGATGCCTTTTCTCAACCATGACCCTAAACAGGATCTTCTGTGACTATGAAAGGTAGATATGGAGAGAGCTTCCAATTTGTTGCCAGCTTGATTTTTCTTTAGAATATAATCATGGTATGCATAGCCACTAGCAATAGAGACTTACTATTTAATTCTATGGGTGACCAAGTAAAATTTGTTTGCCTCTGGAGATGTAATCACTAATGTAACAGGAGGTATTCTATACCTGATACAGGGTTATGTGTTTATTTGTTTTTTTGTCTGTTTGTTTGTTTGGGTTGGTTTGGTAGGTTCTTTAATAACTGCCATTACTTTCAGAAGGGGTTTGTTTTCCCCTCCAGGGTATTTTCTATCAACACTCCTGTTTCATAAATTATTTATTTAAATTTACTTAGAAAAGGACCATTTCCATATTCCTTTAATATACACACTTGGATTTACTTTGTCCTGTTCACCATATGTGTTCTCTAACCCTACCTCTTCACAGATTACACATTTCTGAGCTTAGCATCCTACCTCTTGACTTTCCCATAACCTACACTCTACTATCCCATTTTGTCACTTCCTTAATGCATCACTACCCAGTGATGTCTTTCTACTTTCTTGGCTCCTAGAGTGTACACCATTTAGAACACACAGAATTACAGATTTGAAGTCAGGATCCACATATGAGAGCAAACATGTGGTGTTTTCCCTGTCTGGGTTATCTTCTTCACATAATTATTCCACCCCTATTCATTTACACTCAAACTTTATAAGTTCAGTTTTCTTTAAAGTCTAGTAAAATTTCATTTTATACATGTATTGATATATTTATATATGCACATATAGGTCATTGAGTATAAATGAGATAGTAATATATTTATAGCCTTTTGAGTGATTTTTATATTAATTTCTGCAGTGGTTGAATCAGATGGAACTCCCAAGAGTAGCAAATATTGTTGCTTCTTTCCAATGGGATCACCAGAACTTGTATCCTCCAGATCCATCCATTTGTTAAAGAATTTGAGGAATTCATCATTTTTAATATCTGAATAGTCCTCCATTGTATAAGTATACCACATTTTCTGTATCCATTCCTCTGTTGAGGGACATCTGGGTTCTTTCCAGGTTCTGGCTATTATAAGTAAGGCTGTTAATGAACTTAGTGGAGCAAGTGTCCTTATTATATGTTGGAGCATCTTCTGGGTATGTGTCCAGGAGTGGTATTGCGGGATCTTCTGGTAAAACTAGGTCCAATTTTCTGAGGAACCACCAGACTGATTTCCAGAGTGGTTATACCAGCTTGCAGTCCCACCAGCAATAGAAGAGGGTTCCTCTTTCTCCACATCCTCAACAGAATCTGCTGTCCCCTGAATTTTTAATCTTAGCCATTCTGACTGGTATGAGGTGGAATCTCAGGGTTGTTTTGATTGGCCTTACCCTGATGATTAAGGATGTTGACAATTTTTTATGTGCTTCTCATCCATTCGGTATTTCTCAGTTGAAAATCCTTTGTTTATCTCTGTACCACATTTATTAACAGGGTTATCTGATTTGCTGGAGTCCAACTTTTTGGGTTCTTTATATATATTGGATATTAGCCCCCTATTGGATTTAGGATTGATAAACATCTTTTTCCAATCTGTTAGTTGCCTTATTGTCTTATTGACAGTGTCCTATGCCTTTTAGAAGCTTTGAAATTTTATGAGGTCCCATTTGTAGATTCTTGATCTTACATCACAAGCCATTCCTGTTCTGTTCAGGAATGTTTCCCCTGTGCCCATATCTTTGAGGATCTTTCCCACTTTCTCCTCTATAAGTTTCATTTTCTCTGGTTTTATGTGGAGTTGTTTGATCCACTTAGATTTGAGCTTTGTACAAGGAAATAAGAATGGATCAATTAGCATTCTTCTACATGTTAACAGCCAGTTGAGTCAGCATGTTTTGTTGAAAATTTTATAATATTTCCACTGGATGGTTTTAACTCCTTTGTCAAAGATCAAGTGACTATGAGTGAGTGGGTTCATTTCTGGGTCTTCAATTCAGTTCCATTAATCTGCCTCTCTGTCATTTTAACAGTACCATGCAGTTTTTATCACAATTTCTCTGTAGTGCAGCTTGAGGTCAGGCATGGTGATTCCACCAGAGGTTCTTTAATTGTTGAAAACAGTTGTTGCTATCCTAGCATTTTTGTTATTCCAGATGAATTTGCAAATTGACCTTTTTAACTAAGAAGAATTGAGTTGGAATTTTGATGCGGATTGCATTGAATCTGTAGATTGCTTGAAGTCTTTGAGTTTCTTTATATAGTGGATGACATTGATGGACTTCCTTATATTGAACTATCCCTGTATCACTGGGATGAAGCCGACTTGATCATGATAGATGATTGTTTCAATGTGTTCTTTGATTCAGTTTGCAAGAATTTTATTTAGTATTTTTGCATCAATATTCATAAGGGAAATTAGTCTGAAATTCTCTTTCTTTGTTGGTTCTTTTTGTGGTTTAGGTATCAGAGTAATTGTGGCTTCACAGAATGAATTTTGTAGAGTACTTTTTGAAGAGTATTGGAATTAGATCTTCTTTGAAAGTCTGATAGAAATCTGCACTAAACCCTGTTTTGTTGCTGTTGTTTTTGTTGTTTGTTTTGTTCTGTTTTGTTTTGTTTTGTTTTGTTCTGTTGGTTGGAAGACTATTAATGACTGTCTCAATTTCTTTAGGGGATATGGGACTGTTTAGATCGCTGTGATCTTGATTTAACTTTGGTATCTGGTATCTCTCTTGTCCATTTAATCCAGGTTTTCCAGTTTTGTTGAGTAAAGGCTTTTGTAGTAGAATCTGGTGATGTTTTGCATTTCCTCGGGTTCTGTTGTTATATCTCCATTTTCATTGCCTTATTTATAATAGCCAGAAGCTGGAAAGAACCCAGATGCCCCTCAACAGAGGAATGGATACAGAAAATGTGGTACATTTACACAATGGAATACTACTCAGCTATTAAAAAGAATGAATTTATGAAATTCCTAGGCAAATGGATGGACCTGAAGGGCATCATCCTGAGTGAGGCAACCCAATCACAAAAGAACTCACACAATATGTACTCACTGATAAGGGGATATTGGCCCACAAACTTAGAATTCCCAAGATATAAGATACAATTTGCTAAACACATTAAACTCAAGAAGAACTAAGACCAAAGTGTGGACACTTTGCCCCTTCTTAGAATTGGGAACAAAACACCCATGGAAGGAGTTACAGAGACAAAGTTTGGAGCTGAGACGAAATGATGGACCATCTAGAGACTGCCATATCTGGGGATCCATCCCATAATCAGCTTCCAAACGCTGACACCATTGCATACACTAACATGATTTTACTGAAAGGATCCAGATATGGCTGTCTCTTGTGAGACTATGCTGGGGCCTGGCAAACATAGAAGTGGATGCTCACAGTCAGCTATTGGATGGATCGCAAGGCCCCCAATGTAGGAGCTAGAAAAAGTACCCAAGTAGCTGAAGGGATCTGCAATCCTATAGGTGGAACAACAATATTAACTAACCAATACCCCCCCCGCCCCCCCTCCCGGAGCTTGTGTCTCTAGCTGCATATGAATCAGAAGATGGCCTAGTCAGCCATCAGTGGAAAGAGAGGCCCATTCTTCATGCAAACTTTATATGCCTCAGTACATGGGAACGCCAGGGCCAAGAAGTGGGAGTGGGTGGGTAGGGAAGTGGGGGGGGGAGCCTGTGGGGGACTTTTGGGATAGCATTTGAAATGTAAATAAAATAAAATAAATACCAAATTTTAAAAATGAAATTATTTTATCCACAAATTAAATGTACTTTATAGTTAAAAGAAAAAAAAAAAAAGAAAAGAAAATGCCAGGTACTCTGACTGAGAACACACACACACACACACACACACACACACACACACACACACACACAAAGGATACTATTCCTGTGCCCTCTAGTTAGTCTGGATAAGGGTTTATCTATCTTGTTTTTCTCAAAGAAACAGCTCCAGGTTTGATTGATTCTTTGTATAGTTCTTTTTGTTTCCATTGGTTGATTTCAGCCCTGAGTTTGATTATGTCCTGCCTTTTACTCCTCTTTGGCAAATTTGCTTCCTTTTGTTCTAGAGATTCTAGTTGTGCTGTTAATCTGGTAGCGTATGCTTGCTCCAGTTGATTTTTGGAAGCACTCAGAGCTATGATTTTTCCACTTAGAACTGCTTTCATTGTGGTCACAAGTTTGGGTATGTTGTGGCTTCATTTTCGTTAAACTCTAAAAAGTCTTTAATTTCTTTATTTCTTCCTTGATCAAGTTATCATTGAGTAGAGTATTGTTCAGCTTCCATGAGTATATGGGCTTTCTATTATTTATGTTGTTATTGAAGATCACCCTTAGCCTGGGGTGGTCTGATAGGATGCATGGGATTATTTCAATATTTTTGTATCTGTTGAGACCTGTTTGGCGACCTATTATGTGGTAAATTTTGGAGAAGGTACCATGTGATGGTGAGAAGAAGGTATATCATTTTGTTTTAGGATAAAATGTTCTATAGATATCTTTTAAATACATTATTTTCATAACTTCTGTTAGTTTCATTGAGTCTTTGTTTAGTTTCTGTTTCCAGGATCTGTCCATTGATAAGAGTGGGTCTTGAAGTCTCCCACTATTATTGTGTGTGGTGTGATGTGTGATTTGAGTTTTAGCAAAGTTTCCTTAATGAATGTGGATGCCCTTACATTTGGAGAATAGATGTTCAGAACTGAGAGCTCATCTTGGTAAATTTTAACTTTGATGAGTAAAAAGTGACCCTCCTTATCTTTCCTGAGAATTTTAGGTTGAAAGTCAATTTTATTCGATATTAAAATGGCTACTCCAGCTGGTTTCTTGGGGCCATTTGCTTGAAAAAAATTCTTTTTCCAGCATTTTACTCTAAGGTAGTGTCTCTCTTTGTCCCTGAGGTGTGTGTCCAATATGCAGCAAAAAGTTGGGTCCTCTTTACATAACCAGTCTGTTAGTCTATGTCTTTCTATTTGGGAATTGAGCCCATTGGTGTTAAGAGATATTAAAGAAAAGTATTTTTTTTTCTTCCTGTTATTTTTGTTCTTAGATTTAGGGTTCTGTTCATGTGCCTATCATATTTCAGGTTTTTGAAAGATTACTTTTTTGCTTTTCATAGGGCGTGTTTTCCCTCCTTATGTTGATGTTTTCAATTTATTATCCTTTGAAGGGCTGGATTCCTAGAAAGACATTGTGTGAATTTGATTTTGTCATGGAATACTTTGGTTTCTCCATCTATGGTAATTGAGTTTCTCTGGGTATAATAGCCTGGGCTGACATTTGCGTTCTCTTAGTGTCTGTATAACATCTGTCCACAATCTTCTAGCTTTTATAGTCTCTTGTGAGAATTCTGGTGTAATGCTGATAGGGTCTGCCTTTATATGTTACTTGACTTTTTCTCTTACTGCTTTTAATATTCTTTGTTTTGTTCATTTGGTGTTTTGACTATTATCTGACTGGATGAATTTCTTTTCTGGTCCAATCTATTTGGAATTCTGTAGTCCTCTTGTATATTTATGAGCATCTGTTTAGGTTAGGGAAGTTTTCTTCTATAATTTTGTTGAACATATTTAGTGGTCCTTTAATTTGGGAATCTTAGCTCTCTGTTATACCTATTATCCATATATTTGGTCTTCTCATTGTGTCCTGGATTTCCTGGTTGTTTTGGGTTAGAAGCTTTACGTGTTTTGCTTTTTGTTTGTTTGTTTGTTTGTTTGTTTGTTTTTTCGAGACAGGGTTTCTCTGTATAACCCTGGCTGACCATGGAACACACTTTGTAGACCAGGCTGGCCTCGAACTGAGAAATCTGCCTCTCTCTGCCTCCCAAGTGCTGGGATTAAAGGTGTGTACCACCATGCCCAGCGTGTTTTGCATTTTCTTTGAGTGTTGTATCAATGTTTTCTATGGAATCTTCTGCACCTGAGATTCTCTCCTCTATCTCTTGTATTCTATGACTCCCAATCTCTTTTCCAGGATTTCTATCAGTGGGGTTGTCTCGCCTCATGATTTCATTATTGTTTATATTTCCATTTTTAGATCCTGGAAGGTTTTATTCAATTTCTTCACCTGTTTGTGTGTGTGTGTGTGTGTATGTGTGTGTGTGTGTGTGTGTGTGTGTGTTTTCCTGTAATTCTTAAGGGATTTTTGTGTGTCCTCTTTAAGGGCTTCTAGCTGTGTTCTCCTTTATTTCTTTAAGGGAGTTATTTATGTCTTACTTAAAGTCCCCTACCATCATTGTGATATGTGATTTTAAATCAGAGTCTTCATTTTCTGGTGTTTTGGAGTATCCAAGGCTTGCTGTGGTGGGAGAACTGGTTTCTGACAGTGCCAAGTAAACTTTCTATCTGTTTCTTCTATTCTTGACCTTGCCTCTGGCCATCTGGTTATCTCTGGTGTTAGCTGGTCTTGCTATCTCTGAGTGTGACTTGTCCCTCCTGCAGGACTGTGTGTCAGTACTCCTGGGAGACCAGCTCTCTCCAGGAAGAATTTGGGTATGGAAAGCTGTGGCACAGCATCCGTTCAGGGTCACAGACAGAAACTAGATGGATCCTGTCCCTAACCCTTCCTTGGTTCCTGTGTCCTGATGACTCAGGGTGGGTTCCTCTTGGGCCAGGAATTTGAACAGAAATGGTGGTCTTACCTGTGCTCACAGGTGTGTTGGCACTCCTGGGAAACCTGCTCTCTCCCAAATGAATTTGGGTATGGAGTGTTGTAGCACAGGATCATTTCCAGGCAAGACAGAAACTGGAAGGATCCTCTAATTATTTATTTCTGATGCACTATATATCTTTTTAGTTTTTGAGATTATAATTTGATTACAGTTCTTTTGATTTTCTTTTTTTATACTTCTTTTTTCAATTGGATATTTTCAAAATTAACATTTCAAATGTTATCCCCTTTCCTGATTTCTCCTCTGAAAAACACCATCCCCCATCCCTTCCCCCTTTTGCCCTGCTCACCAACTTACCTACTTCTGCATCCTGGCCCTGGCATTCTCCCACACTGGGGCATAGAGACTTCATAGGGCAAAGGATCACTCCTCCCATTGATGTCTGACTAGGCCAGCAATTCTTATTTCAAGTTTCAACCTCCAAATCATGCCATATACCCCTCTCCACTGACCTTCAAATTCGTGGAATCTTAAAAAGTATTGTTACTGCAGTATATGTATATACCGTTTTTTAATATATGACCCATTCATTTCATATATTACTATTTGTATATATGCTTTAAGAGTTGGTTGCATGTTTACTTGCATCTATTCTAAATCCTTAGAACTTCTAGAGCATGCTTATAATAATTTCTTACTTGAATTTTAAGTTTTTTGTTTTTTGTTTTACCTTTCACCATTATTCTCATTGGGAATACTTATAGAATTGGCATCATCTAGATAAGACATATTTTTCTACATTTTTTATATTGTTTTCATTTTTCTGAAACCTTGGCCTTAGAGTTGAATTTTTTATTGCATCTTTTGACATACATGTTTATCCCTCTTTTAGGGATGGTGGGGAAGTAGAATGCTAGCTTTGTTTATTTGGTGAATATACCAAAGAGAAGGAACTGAGGAGAGTGTTTCTCCTCCCAGCTTCATCTGGGCCACTAAACTGAATTTAACATCTGGTTATTGATGTTATTTAATTATACTTCAGCGATTTAGCTTTCTGTATGTGCTTCCTGTATTTATTTTGTTGTCCTTTTTATTTTTCTAAATATAGTAGTATTTCTATAATTTAATGTCATAAATATATTAATTAACTATTAATACCTTGTCATAAAACCCTTCTATAACTGCATGCATTTTACTTTTAGTTATTAATAATCCACTTTAAAATAATATTTTAACATTTGTTTTAAATATGACCTTACATAAACTATTTGCAAATCTTCCCTGCTTAAAATTATTGTCATATAGAATATTTATGTACATGTATAATCATAATACTTGGCAATTATTTTGCCTTGGTTAAAACTTAAAGCAATATTAAGGAGGGAAATCAATTAATATGATGGTGGTTTGAATGCAAAGATGTCCTCTCTATGCTCATGTATTTGAACACTCACCCCATTTTTATCACTGTTTGTGAAGGTTATGGAATAGTTTGTTGCTAGTACCTTGCTGAAAAAGTACATTGAAGTGAGTGGACTTTATGAGTTTGTAGTTTCATTCCCTACCTGTGTTTATTCTCTGCTTCTTGTATGAGGATAGAAATGTAACCAACCAGTTTCTATCGTTGGCCAGCATACTTTCCTTGCCTGTCCCTATGCCTCTCCCACTATGATATATTCTATTACTCTGGAACCAGAAGGCAAATAAAAACCCCTTTCTTACTCAAGTTGCTTTTTATCATGTTATTTTATCATAGGAAAAGAAAAGTAAAGAGTACAACATATCTTTATTTCCTTCCACTTCCAGCTATCCCCTATATTTTCTTTTACTAATTTGACTTTTATAGTATGAAATTTCAGTATTATATCCTTTCTTATTGTAAAGTTTCTATTATTCATTATATAATAGACTTACTGACAATATATTAGATTATTTTTTTTTGGTTTTTAGTCTTCATATCTCTAACTATGGCTTATTTTCTTATATGTTACTTTTTTGCTTGAAGTTTCTGAATGTCATGGATATGTGGTTTAGTGTTTGTTTAGTTAAAAATATTCTCAATTGGTTGTAGGAGCTGTGAGTTACTGTGCAGAAATGGTCAAGTTCAAGAACCACACCACACATTACTATTTCTGCAAATGGCACAGAAATGGCATTAAGAAACCCCACTCAGAAAGAGAGATATAAATATTCCCACTTATTCTGTCTCTCTGTCTCCTTTTCTCTCTCTCTCTTTTATTATTTTATTTATTTACATTCCAAAATTTGTCCCCTTTCCTGGTACTCCATTCCCTAGTTATTCTCCCAATCTTCCCTAACCCTGCCTTTGAGAGGGTGCTTTCTCATCCTCCCAACTTCCACCTCAACCCCCCACCAGACTCCCACCAGCATCCCTCTTCCAAGGGATAAGAGTTTCCATAGGATTTAGCAAAAACAGTTCTTTATAAAGTTTATTATATTTTCATTTACAATATTGACATTTGATCCATTGTTGAAAGCTTCTATTTATAAGAGTATATATTGCAGTAGATATTTTCTATTAAAAGTTATATCCTTACATTTAAGCTTTTCAATTTGTAGTGTGCCTCATAGACAATCTCTGTCTTGCAAATTACTTTTGCCTTTAATTTTTATACAAGTGGAGATATGGAGAGGGTTGCTTATCTCTACTTCACTACTTTTGTTGCTGTTTGGTTATGGTCAATATTAGTTAGACAATCTTTTCATGGGTTTCTTGGAGGATCATACTTAATGGTTCTTTACTGATATAATTTGAAACTCAGGACTTTATTCTGATCTTCTTTTTTTTTTAAATACTTTTTATTATTACGCATTTCCCTCAATTACATTTAGAATGCTACCCCAAAAGTCTCCCATACCCTCCCCCCCTCCACTTCCCTACCCACCAATTCCCATTTTTTGGCCCTGGCATTCCCCTGTACTGGGGCATATAAAGTTTGCATGTCCAATGGGCCTCTCTTTCTAGTGATGGCCGACTACGCCATCTTTTGATACATATGCAGCTAGAGTCAAGAGCTCCTGGGTACTGGTTAGTTTATAATGTTGTTGCACCTACAAGGTTGCAGATCTCTTTAGCTCCTTGCATACTTTCTCTAACTCCTCCATTGGGGGCCCTGTGCTCCATCCGATAGCTGACTGTGAGCATCTACTTATGTGTTTGCTAGGTCCCGGCCTAATCTTACAAGAGACAGCTATATCAGGGTCCTTTCAGTAAAATCTTGCTAGTGTATGCAATGGTGTCATTGTTTGGAGGCTAATTAAGGGATGGATCTCTGGATATGGCAGTCTCTAGATGGTCCATCCTTTTGTCTCAGCTCCAAACTTTGACTCTGTAACTCCTTCCATGGGTGATTGTTTCCAATTCGAAGAAGGGGCAAAGTGTCCACACTTTGGTCTTCATTCTTCTTCAGTTTCATGTGTTTTGCAAATTGTATCTTATATCTCTGGTATACTAAGTTTCTGGGCTAATATCCACTTATCAGTGAGTACATATCATTTGAGTTCTTTTGTGATTTTGTTACCTCACTCAGGATGATGCCCTACAGGTCCATCCATTTGCCTAGGAATTTCATAAATTCATTCCTTATAAGATCAGACATTCAGGTGACAGCAGAAGCTGGCGAGGATGTGGAGAAAGGGGAACACTCCTCCATTGTTGGTGGGATTGCAAGCTTGTACAACCACTCTGGAAATCAGTCTGGTGGTTCCTCAGAAAATTGGCCTTAGTACTACCGGAGGATCCCGCAATACCTCTCCTGGGCATATATCCAGAAGATGTCCCAACCGGTAAGAAGGACACATGCTCCACTATGTTCATAGCAGCCTTATTTATAATAGCCAGAAGCTGGAAAGAACCCAGATGCCCCTCATCAGAGGAATGGATACAAAAAATGTGGTACATTTATACAATGGAGTACTATTCTGATCTTCTTTAATGTAATTTGTTTGTATTTATTTCCATAGTTATGATCAAATTTCTATTCTCTCCTATGAATGTCAGTGGTATTTGCTTTCTCACTATAAATGTTATTGTTTGCTAAAGGATGAGAAGAACAATGTTGGTAGATTTTCTTATTTTTCCTATAATGACTTTTGCTGGCACTCTTTATTTAGATAACTTTTTGGAAACTTGTGGACTTTTCCAAACTTTTTGGTGATGAGTGGAATATATTAAGATCAAAAGACTTAATGTAGACTTCTTTTATGTACATAATCTCAAGGAACTTCACCAAGTCTCAGAATGTAGAATTTAAAGATCACCATTTATGTGATAACAATATTAGCTTACTTCTTAATTTATTTCCGGTTGCTCAGATAATCTAATATTCTGGTTATTGTGCATGCCAGTAAGCATCAATCACAGTCTAGTACATGGTTGCTTGAATTTCTTTAGGTAATAGTTCTATGTATGTTTTAGAGTTGTGCTTCACTTGTGAGTAATATCTAGAATTGATACTTTAATGATTTTATCCAAACATGTCATATATGAAGATTCATTACTTTCAAAGTTCCATCATATACGCTTACTATATTTCTTTAAATTACATGTATTTTCTTGTTCTTAAAGTACATGTTCTAAAATGCTTCATATTTTTTTCTGGATATTTCTACCTCTTAACAAAACAATATTTCTATCTTTTTACATAACAGCAGTATCAAAAGACAATAATCCCTACCACTGTAAATAAGTTTTCTGAAGTATGTCTTATTATTTTATTAAAAAAGAAACTTGATGCAATAGGCATCATGGACAACCTAAAACAAACCACTTTACTAATTTTTATCTAAATATACTTTATTAGTCATATATTTCATGCTTGTTACAAACTAAAACCAAAACCCTTTCAGCGTTTTGTTTGACAGAATTGTATAAGAAAAAGGATGGAGAAACATATGCTTAAAAGTATTATATATATATGTGTGTGTGTGTGTGTGTGTGTGTGTGTGTGGATTTGTTAAACAATAAATTTATATCTCGGGTATATTAGGTTTCTGGGCTAATATCCACTTATCAGTGAGTACATATCATTTGAGTTCTTTTGTGATTGTGTTACCTCACTCAGGATGATGCCCTCCAGGTCTATCCATTTACCTAGGAATTTCATAAATTCATTCCCTTTAATAGCTGAGTAGTACTCCATTCTGTAAATGTACCACACTTTCTGTATCCATTCCTCTGTTGAGGGACTTCTGGGTTCTTTCCAGCTTCTGGCTACTATAAATAAGGCTGCTATGAACATAGTGGAGCATGTGTCCTCCTTACCAGTTGGAACATCTTCTGGATAAATGCCCAGGAGAGGTATTGTGGGATCCTCCTGTAGTACTATGTCCAATGTTTTGAGGAACCGCCAGAATGATTTCCAGAGTGGTTGTACAAGCGTGCAATCCCACCAACAATGGAAGACTGTTCCTCTTTCTTCACATCCTTGCCAGCATCTGCTACATCTACTGTCACCTGTTTTTTGTTTTGTTGTTGTTGTTGTTGTTTTTTATAATTCTCTTATTTTTTAATTCCTTTAGCTTTCTTTTTTTATTAATGGGTATTTATTTTATTTACATTTCCAATGCTATCCCAAGAGTCCCCCACACCCTCCCACACCTACTCCACCCCCCCCCCCACTCCCACCTCTTGGCCCTGGCATTCCCCTGTACTGAGGCATAGAAAGTCTGCAGAACCAATGGGCCTCTCTTTCCACTGATGGCCTACCAGGTCGTCTTCTGATACATATGCAGTTTCCTCAGACAGCAGATGGGACACAGAGACCCACAGCCAGGAATTAAATGGAAAGAAAGAGAGTCTAAATGGGATATTGCCATCAAATCCTTCTTCTCAGTGCTCAGTAAACCACAGGGAAAAGGAAGCAGACAGAGCGTAAAAGCCAGACAAGATGGAAGAGACCAGTAGAATAAGGCCCTCTGAATCAAGAAACCAATGCTTATTGGCGTTTTAGATTATATAAGCTGGCACACATTCATGATTAGTTTGTACAGAACTATGATAGTTATATCATTTTAGAACTGAAACCAAGAACCTGACCAGTGAAGGTAAGTAATATCATTACAAGTATACAGAGAAAAAATGATAATAAAGTTCAAAAAAGAAGTAGACATGGTAAACATTGGTTTAGTTTGTTAAATAAAAATCTTGATATAATTAGACATTTAAAATATTGTAGTGTGTGGAGAAAATAATTTGTGTTTGTGAATATACTAGATAGTGTCAGTTTTATGTCAATAATATGTTATTAATTCATATGAAACACTTTCTACTATGTTAACCAAACTCTATCTTAAGATGATATGCTTTTTATATGTAGCTTTTAAACAAGTGTCTATATATTCTACATAAACTAAAATTCTAGCCTTAATATTTTCTATTTGAAAGTCAAAAGATCAATGGGATAAGAACATATCCATCCTTACCAAAGGTTACTGTATTAATATAGTGTTTATAGATCTTATTATTATTTTGAAATGGATTCAAAATGTGTTACTGTATTATTTTCTATATGTCATAAATGTATGTATACTAATTTCTTTAGCTAAGGACCACATCAATTTTCTAGAGAAGTTATGAATATTTAGGTCATGTAACTCAAGTTTACTAGATCATTGATTTTTAAACTAGGCTGTATAAATATGTGCCCATAAAATAGCTGTATTATTATAGATTTAAAGCTTTTAATATATTAATTAAGATAGAACAAGCATTAAGGCATATAACATCTAATGAAAGTGAACATATATTTTACTGAAATATCAGTAATTTTTAAAATAATATATGCTATATGTATACACAATGGTAATGTATGTATAAAAACATTTAACATTTTAAATTAGATAACTGAAAATTTGAAAGAGTATCAAGAAAAACATGGTAGCTTACCCCCCAAAATCTTAATGGATTAAAAATCAAATTCCACAAGTAAATGTATTATTACAGGAGTACTCAGTTATTCATGTAAATAAGAGTGGGATGCAATACTTTTGTGAGTTTACTTTTTAAAGATTCAAGAGAAAAAATCTTCCTTCCAAGGAATATTTTATGTTGTCTTTTATATATTTATCATATTAATAATTTCTCTAAGTTTTCATATTCTAGACAATTAAAATTAAATATAAATATTCTAATATTCTCAGAAACCTTTCTAAGTCCTCTATGTGTTTGACATATAGACTTGATTATATTAAAACTAATAAAAGGTCAAATTACCAATTTTCTTGCATCATTTTTATGAATTTAACTCATTAATTGCTTTTAAGAAGTGCTGATTTGTAAAGATCCTTATCTCCTTTTCTACTCTGTAATGTTAAGCTTTCCATTACAAGAGATTATACCTTCTTCTATTTATTCATAAAACTATATATTGAAAGTCCAGGTTTTATGCAGTGATTTTTACTAGAGTCATTCAATTTTTCTCCCTTGAAGTTGGGAATTTTGGAAAACTAAAAGTACAAAGTAGTTTTTAGTTGAAGCTTGCTTTATTATTTACAAATACACCCAGTCTTGTCATTACCTCTCCACAGTTTTCCTCTAACATTTATATATGTAGGGATATATATATATATATATATATATATATATATATATATATATCCACAGTTGGAAAACAGGAGAAAATCACTAGTGGATGTTAATCTATGCACCACTGTTTATTTGTCATTTAGAAATAGAATATATATATATATATATATATATATATCCCATTCATTATAAAATAAACTTTCAACTAAGTCCAAAAGTATGGAACAAAAGAAATGTTATATAATTGATGACAGTCACTATACTCAAGACAAAGACGTCATTACTAATAAAGACATTTCTTCAATTAGTTCATTTTAAAACATTGAAATTTACTTAAACTATTTATGAGTTATAATAATGCATTGAGTTCCTAAATTCACATCACCCAAGATTAACAACATATATTGTTTTACTATCTTTCCCTCAAGTGTATGTAAAGGTATGTAAAAATTTATATAGAGAACAATGCTCTTTTGTAAAACTCATTGATTCTCAATTTTCTTCTTCAGCAGTTACTAGTATAAAGTAATTTCTTGGTTTTGCTTTGTTTTGTTTTTTAAACGTTATTAGTGATACTTATTGAAATGGAAAAGCACATATATTTTGCCAGATAACAATGTATTTCATGTAATATTTTATTTAGTTGAAATAGTACTAATTTATTAATATCATTATTTAATAAAGTATTTATAAACTCTAATAAACTAGTTGTAAACATATACAAGAAAAGATAAATAACTAAGTTCATAGTTTTATAAAGGTATATTTCACCCAAGAGATATAGAGCATGTACAATCTTATCTACTGTGGGCTTTATTGCCCAAATTGTTTTTTTTTTCACTGAAAATTATATTATTAAACTTTTCCTACTATATTAAAGGTATTTTACTAGTGTGTTCATCATAGAAAGTCCCCAATTTATAACACATTTCCCATTAATTGGTAATTAATATATTTCTAACTTCCACTACAATTAAATGCAACAGAAATTATATAAAAGTTGTTATATTAAGTTCTGACATGGACATAATTATACTCTAAGCACATAAAAATGATGAGATAACTAATGGAAATAGAAAAGTAAAACTCATTCTTTCATTCAGCAACAATTTCTTCTTTGAACCATAGAATTATCAAGTGTTAGATGGGACTGAATCCAAAGGCTTGATTGGCACCACATATGTGTGTTCCAATGGCAGCTGAGTGTTCCATTTCTGTGAGTGATGGAAACTAAAAATGTTCTACTGAAAACTGGATACCTGTGCCAAGTTCGTGGCTTGAAACCAGAGATAGAGGGGAGCATTTCCTCCCACTCACAAATGTATGCTTAAAAATGTGTCGAAATGTTGCCTGGATAAATATGTTACTAAACATAAACAACATAATCTAATATCATTTCCTCCAGGATGCAGTACCAGCCAACAGTTCAATATGTAACAATTCAATAAGCAATACCATGAGATGAAGGACAAAACACATATTTTTATCAGTGGATATGTTTCAAAAAAAGAAACTTTACATGTAATTGTGGAAAATGGGGAACATAAGTGTCAGGGTCAGAAGTTCAGGACATGTCCTGCTGAACAGTTTCTCAATGGATGCTGAGAAAAGAAATAGTTTCCTTTAGGGATGAACTTTTCAGAATCATGTGGTCAGCCCAGGACATATGTTCATGTAATCAAAGCTGATTGGTCTCAGTAAGGTTTATGTGTGTGCATGCATGTAGCAGATATAAGGATAATTGGCAGAAAGGTATGATGTAGATGGATCTGAGGGAAGCAAGAAGTGATATAGTGGTCATGTAGGAAGTTCTAAAGAATTAATATAGCATAAAAGCATTTGAAAATTTTCAATACTTAACAGTGCTGAAATTTTCAAAAAATGTACTAGAGATTAACTTTTTGACATAGTAGTGAGACATGATATGTGTGATATCATAGCATATTTTATGACTTTATTTTCAAGAATTATGCTTAAAATCAATAATAAAGTATTACTGAATATTAATACAACTGAATCAAGCCAAAACAGTAGGAGCTGAAAAATAACACCAAGATTTTGAAAGGAAGAAGAAAAACTCTCATTTTCACAGGATATTATTTGTTAGAATTATAACTCAGTCCAACGTCAAAAGTTGTAAGTTTGAATACCATAACACAAGTTTTTGAAATAGAGTAGAAGGTATTTATAAAGTATTTAATGTAGAAATTACTCAGCAAAAGGTATATTGATTATCTCATTTTACTAAAGTAAACATTAAACATTTTGTGTCAAAACAGACACCACAGAGAAAGTTGAAATTGAGATAGTAACTTTAGAAATTATATATATATATATATATATATATATATATATATATGAGAAAATATAAGCATGTACAGTTTCTAATAATTAATATAAAATTGACACTAAAGTAAAATAAGAAAAAGAATACATCCACATGCCATTGGGAATGATACCACAAATGTTTGATAAGAATATGGAAATATCTGTTTCGTTTTTTGTTTGTTTGTTTGTTTGTTTTGAGACAGGGTTTCTCTGTGTAGCCCTGGCTGTCCTGGAACTCACTTTGTAGACCAGTCTGGCCTCGAACTCAGAAATTCTATTTCTTTATTTTTAGCCAAGGAAATGCATGTTAAATGGGAATGGACTCTAACTAGTGAGGTAGAATGAAATGACTATAGAAGGAAGGTCAAGGATTGAATAGGACCAAGCTTGTTTGACAAAACTTCAAGGAGTCTGATAATTTTGTATTTACCTAAATTTATAATTTATATACAACAGAAACACACACAAGTATGTATACATATATATGTATATATATATATATATGTGTGTGTGTGTGTGTGTGTGTGTGTGTGTATAAAGATGATAAGTCACTTGGGGTAAAACAATGCTCCCCACAAGATACATAAACAAAGCAAATTCTCAGTGCCAAGTGCTAGAAAATTTCATTTCAATAGTTGCTCACATAGACATAGTGCCATGTTTAGTTGCTACTCTGAGGAGTTTAAAGGTATATAGTCCTGAAGACATTATACAGTAGAGTGAAGTGCCATGACTTCTACTGGATTTAACCTAAAAGTACCCAGCTCTTAGACAGTAATGTGAATATTCTGAAGGGAAGAAAGTAATTAATAGACCTAGGCAGCTGCAACACCTATGAACCATAAAAATGTACCACATGGCAAGATAACTATATATGTGCAATAAACTCACATGTTGGTGGCTATCTAAGTATCTATCTAGGGCTTGAAAGGTCATGGGTCTTACAAAAGATTTGTAAAATCATCACAATTCCTTACCACATTTTAAATAATTTTAATCCATTTTTTTCCTGTTATTTAAAATTGAACTTTTGAATACTCTATATTCTGATTATAGTTTCCCCTGTCTGAACGTGTCAGGTGCCAGAGGTGGGGAAGTAAAGGGATTGGGGAGACCCGCGTCCCACCAGAGCCCGGGGGCACTGGGCAGGCAGATGTGGGAGTTGGACTGTACACATGCTTTCCATGCTGCCGGGTGGGCATCTGTCTGCAGGAAGCCAGGGAGCCCCAGTTCGCAGGGATAAGAAGGGAGCAGTCCAGGGTCCCTGGGCCTCACAGAGGCCAAGGACTACAGATTCTAGCTCTTGGGCATCACAGGACATCGCTGGACATCACAGAAAACCTAAGAATGGATAGAGTACTTGGAGTGGCTTGATCAGCCCTGGGCAGAAGGGAGAAGGGGGTAGGGGGAGCACTGGGTGGTTTCTTGTGCAGGTGAGAGTCCTTGGTCCTGTGTGGTGGCGGAAAATGCTGAAAGGCCTTCCTGCAGATTAGACTTGGCTCTTTAGGGGAAGGCCTATTCCATCATTCCAGCATGGCAGGTCTTGATGAACAGAGAAGGTCTGTGTTTTTAGAGCTTTATTGTAGAAAAGCAGAGAGAGAAGAGCTAGAGATATTACCCAAGGAGCTAAAGGGAACTGCAACCCTATAGGTGGAACAACAATATGAACTAATCAGTACCCCGGAGCTCTTGTCTCTAGCTGCATATGCATCAAAAGATGGCCTAGTCGTCCATCACTGCAAAGAGAGGCCCATTGGACTTGCCAACTTTAGATGCCCCAGTACAGGGGAACTCCAGGGCCAAAAAGGGGGAGTGGGTGGGTAGGGGGTTGGGGGTGGGTGGGTATGGGGTACCTTTGGGATAGCATTGAAAATGTAAAAGAGGAAAATACCTAATAAAAAAATAATAATTAAAAAAAAGAAGAGTAAAGAAACAGAGGACAGCCATGGCCATGTGGAGAGGAAAGGGAAGGGAAGGGGAGAAGGCAGGCAAGAGGTGAGAGCAAGACACAAGAAAGAGAGCAAGACCTTAAGAGAGAGGAGGGGCCAAGCAGCCCCTTTTATAGTGGGCTGGGCTACCTTGCTGTAGCCAGGTAACTGTGGGGGTGGAGTCTAGCCAGAATACCAGGAGCTTGGGGCTTTGCCTAAATGACTAATAGCCACAGGATTGTGGAATTGAGGGCTTGTGGTGTCAGTAGCCTAATGTCTGGGGGCGTAGCTTATGGTTCTGAACCTTGTAGATTTTTCTACTGGGTCTCCGGAGTAAGCCTCACTCAACCAGAACACAGACTACCTTTCATGGTCCAACATCAACTCTTCTGAAGTCTTTCTCACCTATCTTCCATTCTGAATCTATACCATTTATATTTCTTGTTAGAAAACAAATAGGCATCTAAAATAATATTAAAACAATATTAAGTGCAATAAAAAACAAAACGATAATAAGACAAAACAAACAAACAGAAGAAAAATAGCCAATGGAAAAATTACAAAAAACTATATTATTTCACACACAGGAATACCACTAAAACCACAAACATTGAAACCATAATGTACACACATAGGATCTTGTAATATTAAAAATAAACCCCTGACAAAATATTAAGGACAAAATCTTCCAAAAATGCCATCTGAGGTTTTCTTTGGTGTGTATGTTTGAGTTTGTGTATATTGGCCATCTACAGTTGGATATAGGACTTGCCCTTAAGAGTGGTTTGTATCACCTGAGAGGCTTCGTTATTTAAAACTAATTTTCCATCTGCAAGTGGTTTTCAACTGGAGGTTGATTCTTAGCTAAAGATTGGGGGTTTATGTCTACTCCTCTCAGCAATGGAACACTGTTAAACATAGAAGTCTGCAGATTCTATGCATGCTTCCACAGTCTCTGGAAATTCATATGTCCATTTGTCCTGCTGTGTTTAAAAAAGACTTTGTTCCAATGGTGTTCTCCATCTCCTCAGGTTTTCTACAATTGTGTCTCCTCCTTTTCTGCAAGTTTCTCTGAGACTTGTGGAATAAAGAGAAATCATTCAGGCCTGACTGTTGTAAGATTTCTTACTTTCTGCATAATGTCTCATGTGGGTTTTGTTATTTGTTCCCATCTGCTATAGAAGGAATCTTCTCTGATGATGATTTAGCAAGGCACTGATATATGAATATAGCAGTGTGATCAGAAGACTTTTAATTGCTATATTTCCATAGCAGAACAGTAGTGTTTGTTTTTAAGCTAGGTACCTGACCAATTTGACCTCTTAGTCTTAGCCAAATGAGCAGTGCTGTGTATGTATTACATCTCATATAGAGTAGGCCTTAATTACTTCCTCATAGTTTGTGTCATTATTGTACTCTTACAATTTAGACAAATCATCGTTATAGACAGGAAATTTGTAGTTGGTAGTATTTACTTTTTTTCCTTTGGCACAGTGTTGAGTACCTTCCAGTACCATGAATACTAGTCAGTAAGAATGATGTCTCTAGGTAGGCAGGTAAGAATTCAAGTTCTCCATGCTCAGTGAGCTGTGCAGATGTTATCTTCAGCAAGAAAACTTTACCATTAGTTTGGTTTGTTTGTTTGTTTGTTTGTTTGTTTTGTGAGAGCAACTCAAAGCATTGGCAATAGCCTGGATTGTTTGTAGGATTCCCATGGGGTTCCTTTGGTTAACAAATGAAATGACAGATGCAGCATCTGTCAAACCACTAATTGCTAGGAACTATTCTGCTGATCATAATCGCTAATCATGAATCCCCTTCCTTCTTTATATATTTCATGTGTGTCTTTCCCACAGTTGTATGCTCAATCAAAGAGGATGACCTTTTCTAAATAGAAAAGGACCAGTCTTTGGAGTCTATAGTAGTTGATCTGTTCACCTGGTAGAACCATCAATCAAGCTCTCAAAGTACATTTTAAATTATATCCTTATACACATGGATAGTAGTATTTATTATCCCTCATCAGAGAAGCTTCTTTTTGTAGCAGATTGAGATCACCACAGAAAACCATATCTGGAAACAGTTCAAAGATCAAGCAATCATTTGCAGCCCAGTGCTAATGGATATGTCTACATTATAGCTTCTGCATCTCAGCCTCAGAGAATGTTATGGAATAGGGAACAGAAAGAGTGTATGAGACAGACTACTAGGAAGTCTATCAATTTTTTTCTAGAAATGTGTACATAAAAAATTGGAAAAATTGAAATATCAATATATTTGCTAATGTTGAAGGAGGAAAATTCCACATGATCTCACCCATAGACAAAGAGCTCTAGGCAAACAATTACTTCTTGGAGCAAATTAGCCTATTCCTGGAAGGATTCCACTTATTATTTGTCCAGTACAAAATGGTTATCCCTGAAGCATGTACACACAAACAACAAAAACAGACTCAGTAGGTTTGTCATAATTCTAGTCCATTAATATCTAGTGGCCAGCAACACTACTACCACTAGTTATAGGGCCATTACATAATGCAGGAAACAGACATGTAGGTGTCCACTTGCCAATCAGTTACAAGATTCTGGTGTTCTTCCTGGAGCTGGGTAGGTCTGAGGGGTTTTCCAACCAATCTCTCCACATAATTATATATGTTCCAATCTTTGATTAATATATAAAATTATTCATTCTAAAAAAAACTGAGACTTTGTATACTGATATGGAGACATGTTATAGGAGAATTTGTATAAACACCCAAATTTGTATATAATTGTCATGGAAACTCAGATTTTTTATGTGTAATTAAAGTGAGTGCAGATATAATTAACTGACTTCATGTGAAATGAATAAGATAGGTCTACATCCAATGTGGCTGATTTCCTTATAAAAGAGAAATATAATTTAACAATGCCACCAACTAGGGAATAATGTTAAAATAAATAAGCCTAAAATGCACGTTGAACATTTACTCCCATAGATACATGGCAAAATAGAAATGCAAAAATGTTTTTAGTCCAAATTTAAAGTTTCCATGATCTTTCATAGTCTCAACACTGTTTAAAAATATAGCATCCCTTTTGAGACTCAAGACAATCTCTTAAATGTAGCATCAAATAAAGTCAAAGAAGTAAATTACCTATTTCCAACATTTTGTGGCACAGAAGATACATCCCCATTCCAAAGAGGAGAAATTGATACATAATGAAGAAATACTGGACTAAAGCAAGTTTGAAATTCAGGAATATAGACAAATTCCAATTGCTCCATTTTCAATATCTGGGATTTGTTTTCATAAGACTTATATGGCTCCACCCCTCATGCTTTGTTTTCTGAAGCATACTTTTTTCTCCAGACTGTTTTTCTACCCTGTATGCAGCTCTTGTTTGGATATATCTCATGTTTCTGACAACTTCAATATCTTCATGTCTGCACATATCTGGGCAGATGTCCTACAGACCCTAAGAAAACACAAATGCCAGCCCAGGATACTATACTCAGCAAAACTCTCAATAAACATAGATGGAGAATCCAAAATATTCCATGACAAAAATAATTTACAAAATATCTCTCCATAAATCCATATCTACAAAGGATAATAGATGGAAATACACAATACAAGGAGGGAAACTATACCCTAACAAAAAAAAAAAAAAAAAGAAAATATCATTCAACAAACCCAAAAGAAGATAGCTACACAAATATAATTCCAGTTCTAACAACAGAAATGACAGGAATCAACACTCACTTTTCCTTAATATCTCTTAACATCAATTCCCCAGTAAAAAAGACAAAGATTAACATGCTGAATACTTAAAAAGGACCCAATATTGTGCTGCATATAAGAAACCCACCTCAGTGACAACGACAGACACTACCTCAGAGTAAATGGCTAGAAAAAAAAAAAAAAAAAACTTGTCCAAGCAAATGTTCCCAAGAAACAATCTCAAATAGCCATTATAATATCAAATAAAATTAACTTTCAAACAAAAATTATCAAAATGTGTAAGGAAGGACACCTCATACTCATCAAAATTAAAAACTACCAAGAGGAACTCTCAATTCTGAATATCTATGCTCCAACTGCAAGGGCACACACATTCAAACACAAACAAACAAAACTTTACTAAAGCTCAAAGTGCACATTGCACCTCACATCATACCGAAACTTATGAGACACAATGAAAGCCATGCTAAGAGGAAAACTCATTGCACTAAGTGCCTATAAAAAGAAACTAAACAGAACATACACTAGTATCTTGACAGCACAACTGAAAGCTCTAGAACAAAAAGAAACAAATACACCAAAGAGGAGTAGAAGGCAGGAAATAATCAAACTCAGGCCTGAAATCAACCTAATAAAAACTAAAAGAACTACACAAAGAATCAACACACCCAGGAGCTGGTTCTTTGAGAAAATCAACAAGATACATTAATCCTTAGCCAGACTAACCAGAGGGAACAGAGATAGTATCCAAATTAGTAAAATTAGAACTGAAAATGGAGACATAACAACAGAAACTGAGGAAATTCAGAAAATCATCAGATCTTACCACAAAAGCCTATACTCAACAAAACTTAAAAAGCTGGATGAAATGAACAATTTTCTAAACAGATACCAGGTTCCAAAATTAAATCAGTATCAGATAAACCATCTAGACATTCACATACCCCTAAAGAAATAGCAGGAGTCATTAAAAGTTTCCCAACCAAAAAAGGACCAAGACCAAATATTTTTACTGCAGAATTCTATCATATCTTCAAAGAACATCTAATACCAATTCTCATCAAACTATTCCACAAAATAGAAACAGAAGGAACACTACTCAATTCATTCTATGAAGCTACAATTATGTTTATACCTAAACCACACAAAGACCCAACAAAGAAAGAGAATTTAAGACTAATTTTCATAATGAATAGAGATAAAAAAGGAGTCAATAAACCAATTCCAAGAACACACCAAAATGATCATACATCATGATCAAGTAGGCTTTATCTCAGGAATGCTGGGATGGTTTGATATACAGAAATCCATCAAAGTAATCCGCTATACAAACAAACTCAAAGGGGGAAAAAAAAAAAAACACACATGGTCATCTCATTTGATGTTCAGGAAGCATTTGCGAAATCCAACACACATTCATGATAAAAGTCTTGGATTGGAAAGATCAGGAATTTAAAGCCCATACCTAAACATAGCAAAAGCAGTATACCACAAACCAGTAACCAACATCAAATTAAAGGGAGAGAATCTTGAAGCAATCCCACTAAAATCAGGTACTAGACAAGGCTGCCCACTTTCTCCCTACCTATTCAATGTAGTACTGGAAGTCCTATATAGAGCAATCGGACAACAAAAGGAGATCAGAGGGATACAAATTGGAAAGGAAATCAAAATTCCACTATATGATCCCATGCTTAAGTGACCCAAAAAATTCCACCAGGGAACTCCTAAACCTGATAAACAACTTCAGCAAAGTGGCTGGATATAAAATTAACTCAAACAAATCAGTAGCATTCTTCTGATCAAAGGATAAACAGGCTGAGAAAGAAACTAGGGAAACAACAGTGGTCACAACAGTCACAAGTAATATAAAATACCTTGGTGTGACTCTAACCAAGCAAGTGAAAGATCTGTATGACAACAACTTCAAGTCTCTGAAAAAAGAAATCAAAGAAGATCTCAGAAGATGAAAAGATCTCTTATGCTCCTGGATTAGCAGGATTAATATAGTAAAAATGGCTGTCTTGCCAAATATTCCATTATTTGCTACTAATTTCATTAAAATCTGTTGCTTTATATAATACCATGACCCAAAGAATCTTATAGAATAAAAAAGCAGAAGGAGATTGCATACTAGTAGGAAGATGAAAGCAGAAGGCTGAGAAATTACATATGGAAGTAGAGCAGTACTGATATACTTCATCTTGAAAGGCTTCATCACTTTCCCTAATAGAAATACCATTTGGGGACCAAATATTTAAGTATGTGAACTTGTAGCAGGGGGATCTGAAATTTAAACTACCACATAATTTTCAAATATTATTATATTATTGATAAAATGACAATTTGGTGTTTGTAAATTCGCATCTTAATCTTAAATTTATTTCTGAATACAAATTCATGATGTGTGCTTAAGTCTGACTACTTATAGAATGAGTTGCCATTTAGTATAATTTGCCTATCATTGAGTTGTTAAGGTTTGACTTGCCACAGTCAAAAATTCTGACCCAGAATTTTTCCTGTCTAAAAGAACTGTAGGGACAAAATGGAGAAGAGACTGATGAAAAGGAGGTTCAGCAACAGGCCGAAATTGGGACCCATCTCAAGGGGAGGTCCCAAGGCCTGACACTATAACTATGCTATGGTGTGCTTATAGACAGGAGCCTAACATGGCTTTTCTCCAAGAGGTCCAACAAGCAGCTGACTGAGATAGAAGCAGATACTTACACTCAACCAAAGGACTGAAGTCAGGGACCCCTGTGGTTTAATTAGGGACAGTCTAGAAGATGCAGAGGAAGAGGGTGACCTCATAGGAAGATCAGCAGTCTCAATTAACTAGGACCCCTGGGATCTCTCAGACACTGAGGCACCAGTAGGTATCATACACAAGCTGGTCTGAAGCCCCTGACACATATATGGCAGATCACTGCCTGATCTGGCCTCAGTAGGAAAAGACACACCTACCTCTCCAGAGACTTGAGGCCCTATGGAGTGGGAATGCCGGTCAGGTGGGGGTACAGCCTCTTGAATACAGCGGGGAGGAAGAATGAGATGAGGAACTGTGGGAAGGGAAGGGGGTGGGGGCAACAGCTGAATTGTAAGAAAAAATACAAGTAATAAAAATTCCCATTTCTAATTTACGTGCTTTTATTCTTGCTATGTAACTAGGGCTATTCTAGAATGCACAATCCTAATGTCATAAACTTGAAGTGATGAAATGATTAATGAAATGTAGCTATACATCTGGCTGTCCATTTAAAGTTTTGTAACTTATGAAAAATATAATAACTAATATAACTGTAACCACTATAAAAATACAGAATATATAACCTTGTACAAATATGTTATTCTTCTTGGCAGCTGTTTTCTTCACTGTATACCAAACAAACATTGGTGTGATTTTTTTTACCACTTTCTTTTTTTTTCAATTTTTTTGTTTATTAGGTATTTTCTTCATTTACATTTCCAATGCTATCCCAAAGTCCCCCGTACCCTCCGCCCCAAACCCCCTACCCACCCACTCCCACTTCTTGGCCCTGGCATTCCCCTGTACTGAGGCATATAAAGTTTGCAAGACCAAGGGGCCTATCTTCCCAGTGATGGCCAACTAGGCCATTTTCTGATACATATGCAGCTAGAGACAAGAGCTCCGGGGGTACTGGTTAGTTCATATTGTTGTTCCACCTATAGAGTTGCAGACCCCTTTAGCTCCTTGGGTACTTTCTCTAGCTCCTCCATTGGGGGCCCTGTGATCCATCCAATAGCTGACTGTAAGCATGTACTTCTGCCTTTGCCTGGCACCGGCTTAGCCTCACAAGAGACAGCTATATCAGGGTCCTTTCAGCAAAATCTTGCTGGAGAATGCAATGGTTTCAGCATTTGGAGGCTAACTGTAGGATGGATCCCCGGGTGCGGCAGTCTCTAGATGGTCCATCCTTTGGTCTCAGCTCCAAATTTGTCTCAGTAACTCCTTCCATGGGTATTTTGTTCCCAATTCTAAGAATGGGCAAAGTATCCCCACTTTGGTCTTTGGTCTTCTTGAGTTTCATGTGTTTTTCAAATTGTATCCTGTATCTTGGGTATTCTAAGTTTCTGGGCTAATATCCACTTATCAGTGAGTACATATCATGTGAGTTCTTTTGTGATTTGGTTACCTCACTCAGGATGATACCCTCCAGGTCCATCCATTTGCCTAGGAATTTCATAAATTCATTCTTTTTAATAGCTGAGTAGTACTCCATTGTGTAAATGTACCACATATTCTGTATCCATTCCTCTGTTGAAAGACATCTGGGTTATTTCTATCTTCTGGCTATTATAAATAAGGCTGCTATGAACCTAGTGGGAACTTCTTACTTCTTACCAGTTAGAAGATCTTCTGGATATATGCCCAGGAGAGGTATAGTGGGAACCTCCATTAGTACTATGTCCAATTTTCTGAGGGAACCACCAGACTAATTTCCAGAGTGGTTGTACAAGCTTGCAATTCCACAAACAATGCAGGAGTGTTCCTCTTTCTCCACATCCTCACCAGCATTTGCTGTCACCTGAATTTTTGATCTTAGTCATTCTGACTGGTGTGAAGTGGAATCTCAGGGTTGTTTTGATTTGCATTTCCCTAATGATTAAGGATGTTGAACATCATTTTTACTACTTTCAAATAGTTTTGCCTCTATTTGATGTTTATATAATAGAATCATGCTGTTTGTGCTCTCTTAAATACAGCTTTTTTCTTTCAGCTGAAAGTATCAATTTCTTAAATCTGTATCATTTGCTTTGATTATTAAATGTTCATCACAGACCCAAAAGTTCTTTTTGTTATTTTGCATTTTTATGTGGTTCAATTTTTATTTAGTTTCTCTCTTTCATCTTTACATTTATTTAAAATTACATAAACTAGAAAATATCCATGCTGTATATCTGATAATCTATAATTTTTTGCTAGAAACATGACTTTCCATGAAGCTTGTTTCAATATCTTAAAAATAAATTATAATCTGAGTTTTCTCCATATTTATAAAGATTCGATAGGAAGAGTTACACAAATATGCAAAGTCTTACTTTGAATAGTACCCTGTGAACCCTGTGAAGTTCCTCTTTACTTTTCATGTTACTCTAATAATGGAGAACCATTATTTACATTTAAAATTTCTGAAATGGTCTTAAACTCTACCAGGAAAATATTTGGTAAGGATGTTCATTCAATGGGATTAACTTGTTAGGAGAAATAGAATATACAGAAATCACATGCTAGGCAGTATGTGTGCCAAACCTCCACAGGCCCAGGGTGCTCCAACGCTGATTATATCTAGTACCAGTAATAAAAAGCATTCCCTACATTCTCTTTCACTATGTGTTAAGGACTGAACATGAAAAAAAAAAGTAAAAAAATATTAAGAATTCTGAGAGAGAAATATGAAAAAGTCAAAGCAATATAATGGAAAATAATCAACCATGCCCTTTGCCTTGGTCATAACAAGTCAATTTGTATTTAACAACCCTCAGGTCTCAGTCACTCAACCAGATCATATATATTTCTTATATCAGGCTCCATATCCCCTGCTGTTATGAATCTCAGCTCAAGTCACTCTAATAGACTCCCTGTAGCTTCCCCAGTTCTAGGGCTCTGATACATCCTAGAGATGCCACAATCCTACCTCCACAGCCAGTTTCCATTCATTCTCCTTACCCTCTCTTTCCAACTCTCCCTATACCTGATCCTCCCTCCCAATTTACTTATCCCTCCCAGATCTCTACCTCTATCCACCCCCAATGACTATTTTATTTTCTCTTCTGACTGAGAATCAAATACCCTTCCTTGGACTCTCCTTGTTATTCGGTTTCTTGGGGGTTTATGGATTGTAGTGTGTTTATTCTTTACTTTATGGCTAATATCCATTTCAGGAGTGAGTATATACCATGCTTGTCTTTTTCAGTCTGGGTTACCTTACTCAGGATGATATTTTCTGGTTCCATTCATTTGCCTTAAAATTTCATGATGTCCCAGCATAGTCTCACAAGAGACAGCTATATCAGGGTCCTTTCAGCTAAATCTTTCTAGTGTATGCAATGATGTCAGCATTTGGAGGCCGATTATGGGATGGATCCCCGCATATGGCAGTCTCTAGATGGTCCATCCTTTCATCTCAGCTCCAAACTTTGTCTCTGTAAGTCCTTCCATGGGTGTTTTGTTCCCAATTCTAAGAAGGGGTAAAGTGTCCCCACTTTGGTCTTCATTCTTCTTGAGTTTCATGTGTTTTGCAAATTGTATCTTATATCTTGGGTACAGAAGTGGATGCTCACAGTCAGCTATTGGATGGATCACAGGGCCCCCAATGGAGGAGCTAGAGAAAGTACCCAAGGAGCTAAAGGGATCTGCAACCCTATAGGTGGAACAACAATATTAACTAACCAGTACCTCCGGGAATTCATGTCTCTAGCTGCATATGTAGCAGAAGATGGCCTAGTTGGCCATCAGTGGAAAGAGAGGCCCCTTGGTCATGCAAACTTTATATGCCTCAGTACAGGGGAATGCCAGGGCCAAGAAGTGGGAGTGGGCGGGTAGGGGAGTGGAAGGGGGGAGGATATGGGGCACTTTTGGGATAGCACTGGAAATGTAAATGAAGAAAATACCTAATTAAAAAAATTCATGATGTCATTATTTTTTAGAGCTGAGTAATATTCTATTATGTAAATTTACTTCATTTTCTTTATCCATTCTTCAGTTCAGAATCATCTAAGTTGTTTCCAGTTTCTGACTATTATGGATAAAACAGCTATGAATATAGCTGAGCAAGGGTCCTTCTGTTATATTTGGGTATATGTTAGTTACATGTCTGGGAGTGTTATAGATGGGTCTAGAGGTAGAAATAGCCCAAATTTTCAGAAAAACTGTCAAAATGATTTCCAAAGTGGTTGTACAATTTTGCAATCTCACAAGCAATATAAGAGTGTTCCTCTAGCTTTAAGTCTTTGCCAATATGAGCTGTTGTTTGATATTTGTTCTTAGCCGATCTGACTGGTATACAATGGAATAGCAGGGTGGTTTTGATTTGCATTTCCCTGATGACTAAGGTTGTTTAACTTTCTTTAAATGCTTCCCAGCCATTAGAGTCCACTGTAGAGAATTTTCAGTTTAGCTTTTTACCTCATTTTTAAACTGCTTTATTTGGTATGTGGATGTCTAATTTCAGGAGTTCTATAAACATTTTGGATATCATTCCTCTGTTGCATATAGTTATTAAATAATTTTCTTATTCTCTAGGTTGTTATTTTGTCTTATTGATGATGTCCTTTGACTTACAGAGCTTTTTACTTTCATGAGGTCACATTTATTAGTTAATGATCTTACTACTTAAGCTTTTGATATTCTGTTCAGGAAGTTGACTCCTGTACCAATTCATTCAGGAGAATTCCCCAATTTTTTTTTTCTATCAGATTTAATGTATTTGATTTTAATTTGAATTTTTGATCCACTTGGACTTGAGTTTTGTGCAGTCTAATAGATATAGATCTTTTTACACCCTTCTATATTCAAACAACCAGTTAGTCCTACAATGTTTATTAATGATGCTTTCTTTTTCACAGTATATAGTTTTGGCTTCTTTGTCAAAACTCAGGGATCCTTTGAAATATTGGTTTACTTGTGGATCTTCAACTTGATTACATTCTTCAAACTGCCTGTGTTTATGGAAATAACACGGAGATTTTATTACTACTACTATGTAGCTATCTTTTTTTTTTTGGTTTCCCATATAAATATTGGAAATTGTTGAATTTTGTTGAATATTGTTCTTTCAGGTTCTGTAAGGTACTGTGTAAAAATTTTTATGGGTATTGCATTATATCCTTAGATTGATTTTGGTAAGATGCTTATACTTACTAGGTTAATCTTATTGATATATGAGCATGGGAGTTCTTTCCATCATTGGATATCTATTTAATTTCATTCTTCAAAGACATGAAGTTCTTGTCATATAGTAGCATGGGAGTTCTTTCCATCATTGGATATCTATTTAATTTCATTCTTCAAAGACATGAAGTTCTTGTCATATAGTATTTCACTTGCTTTGTTAGAGTTTCATATATATATATTATTTGTGGCTACTTTGAAGAGTATGATCTCCTTCCTTTATTTCTAAGCTGATTTATAATTTTTATAAAGGGTAGTACTAATTTATTTTAGGTAATTTTTTTCACCCTTGATGCTTAAAGTATTTATCAGCTATAGGAATTCTCTGATAGAATTTTTGGGGCCACTTATATATACTGTCATATCATATCAGAATAGCAATACTTTGACTTCTGCCTTTCAGTATCCTGTTGATCTCCTTTGGTGTTTTTGCTGTTGTTGTTGTTGTTGTTGCTGTTGTTGTTGTTCTACCTAAAACTTCAAGTAGTACATTGGATAGATATGGGGAGAATGAGCCACCTTGTCTTGTCCCTGATTTTAGTGGAATTGTTTCTCTCCTTTTTGTCTGAAGGGCTTGCTGTATATTACCTTTATTGAGGTTAGATTTTTTTTTTGTTTTGTTGTGTTTTGTTTTGTTTTTTGATATGTACCATGTATAGCTCATGTTTCCAAGAATTATATCATGAAGGCTTTTATGGTATATAATGAGATGATCATGTGATTTTTTTCATTAGTGTGTTAATTGGTGGATTACATTGATGAAGTTTCATATGTTGAACCATCCCTGTATTCTTGGGATGAAGCATACTCAATCATGGTGCATGATGTTTTTGATATGGATTCAGATTATGAGTACTTTATTAAGTATATTTACATCAATTTTTATAATGGAAATTTGTCTGACATTCTTGTTCTTTTTTGAGTCTTTGTGTGGTTTGGGTATCAGTGGACCTATAGCCTCATAAAATGTGTTTGACAGCATCCTTCCATTTCTGTTTTGTGGACTAGCTTGATGAGTTTTTGTATTAGACCTTCTTTGAATATCTACTAGAATAGTATGCTAAAACCATATTGTCATGGTCTGTTTTGTTGTTGTGTTGATAGGCTTTTACTGAGTGGTACTATTTCCTTGGTGTTCTAGGATTATCAAAATTGATCATGATTGAACTTCAGTAAGTGATATCTATTAAGAAAGTTACTCATTTTATTTACATTTTCAATTTTGTGGCATAAAGATCATGGAAGTAAGACCTCACAATTTCTTGGATTTCTTTGATGTCAGTTGTTATGACTCCATTTTCATCTCTGATTTTGTTAATTTGGATATAGTCTCTGCCTATTAGTTAGTTTGGTTAGGTATTTTCTATTATTTTACTTTCACAAAGAACCAATTCCTGGTTTTAGTGATTGTTTGCATTGTTCTCCTTATTTGGAAATTTTGGTCTCAGCCCTGAGTTGGATTATTTCCTGCCTCTACTCTTCTTAGGTGTGTCTACTTCTAATTTTTTTCTAGAGTTTTCAGGTAGGTGTGCTGTTTAATTGTTGTTATGGGATCTCTTCAATTTCTTTATGAAGGTACTTTTTGCTATGAATCTTCCTCTTAGGATTGCTTTCATTGTATCCTACTAGATTGTGTCTGTTTTCTATTCATTTTCATTGAATTCTAGATAATCAATAATTTATTTCTTTCTTCCTTGACAGAGTGGTCTTTAAATAGACATTTATTCAATTTCCATTAGTTCAGAGACTTTCTTTTGTTTCTTTTGTTGTTGAAATTCAGCTTTAATCAATGGCAGACTGATACGAAACAGGGTGTTATTTTAATTTTCTTGTGTCTGTTGATACTTGTTTTCTGACTGATGATATGTTGAATTTTGTAGAAGGTTCTTTAAGATACCGAGAAGAAGATATATTCCTTTGTGTTTGGGAGAAATTTCCTGTAGATTTCTGTTAGGTCACTTTTACTCAATGTCTGTTAGTTTAATTGTTTATCTGTTTAGTTTCTGTCTTGATGACCTGTTGATTGGTGAGAGTGGGGTATTGACGTCTTCCACTAATAAGGTATGTGTTCTAATTTGTGATTTATACTTTTATCACATTTCTTTTATGAATGTGGATGCCCTTACATTTGGGGCACAAAGACTCAGAATTGTGACATCGTCTTGGTGGATTTTTCCTTGATTAGTATGATGTTTTCTTATCCATTTGTCTTGATCAATTTTAATTGAAAGTTTCTTAGATATTAAAAATTACTACTCAAGCTTGCTTTTTGTGTCCCTTTTCTTGGCAAATACTTTTATAGCTCTTTCCTCTGAGGTAATGTCTATCTTTTTGCTCAGCTGTTTCTTGTACACACCACAATTAGAGACACTTTTCACACATCCATTCTGTTAGCTTGCATCTTTTTCTTGGGGAATCAAGTCCACTGATATTGAGATATATGATTGTTAGTTCCTGTTATTTTGATGTTGGTGGTAGTAGTTGTAATAGCTGTAGTAGTAGTAGTAGTAGTAGTAGTAGTAGTAGTAGTAGTAGTGTGCTTCCAATCTTTAGATTTTGCTGGTGTGGAATTATTTATTTCTTATGTCTTCTTGGGTGTAGTTAACCTTCTTAGGTTGGAGTTTCAATTCTGTTAACTTCTTTGGGGCTGAATGTGTAGATAGATATTGTTTAAATTTGATTTTTGTCATGAATTAGCATGTTTTCTCTATCTATGATAATTAAAAGTTTTGCTGAGTATAGTAATATGGGCTGGCCTTTCTGGTGTCTTAGAAACTGTAAGACATCTGCTCAGTCTCTTCTGGCTTTTATATTCTCTGTTGAGAAGTCAGATGTAATCCTTATAGACCTGCCTTTATATGTTACTGGAACTGTTTCCCCGTGGGCTTTTAATCTGTTTTCTTTTTCTCTACATTAGTATTTGGATTATTATTTGGTGGGAGGATATTCTTTTCTGTAAAGTTCTGGTATGTTTATAGGCATTTCTTTCTTTAATTGGAGGGATTTCATTCTATAATTATGTTGAATATATTTTGGAGCTGGAAATCTTCTCCTTCTTCTGTTCCTATTACTATTAGGTTTAGTCTTTACATAGTGCCCCAGATTTCTTGGATGTTTTATGTCATGAACGTTATAGATTTTGCATTTTATTTGACTTATATATTGATGTCTTCAATTGCATCTTCTACACCTGGCATCCTGTCTTCCTTCTCTTGTATTCTGTGGGTGGGTTTTGCATTTGTATTTCCTGTTGTATTCATTAGGTTTTCCATCTCCAGGATTCCCTCTTTTTAAATTGCTTTTATTTCAGTTTTCAGGTCTTGAACAATTTTATTATTTTTTCATCTGTTTGATTTTATTTTCCTGTATTTCTTTAAGTGTTCTATTTATTTCCTCCTTAAAGGGCTCTATCAGCATCATAAGACTGGATTTAAGATCATTTTTGTGCTTCTACTGTGTTAGAATAGCCTGAGCTTACTGTTTTGGGGCTAGCTGGTGTTACTACTCACTTCTGTTGTTGGCTACTTATATCTGGGCATAGAGTTTGCCCTGTAGATTGGTTGAAAAACCAATGATAGTTCACAGGAAAAATATTTTCCATTTTCCAGCAATTAACAATTATAACTAGCTTATTGATTATGAGTGGGTATTTGTGTCCTCTTTTCATTCTTAGTGTTGTGATGTTGTTTGCTTTTGATGTGCACAGGTCTTATAACAAGTTCTCTCAGTTCATATGTGTATCAGTTCTGATGTGTCTATGTGATGTTCTTTCTTTCATCTACTACATCAAGCACTTAAAATCTTTCTCCCTCCTTTTACCCATATTGTTCTGAGCCTTGAGGAGAAGGATTTGATAAAGACATTCCATTTTATTACCAAGTGCTCCAAAGTCTCTCACTCTCTATAGACTGTCCAACTGTAGATGTCTTTGATGACTAGCATCTCCTGTGAGAAAAATCTTCTCTGGTTCTTAAATACAATAAAAATGATCAAATAAGAATAACTATTAAAGTACTATTTTCATAAATTAATAAATCATGTATTATAGCTTTGACTTACTACCTGACATGATCTTTTAAACTGAAAAGTGATATTTAATTCTCTTCTAATGTAAATGAAGAAAATATTTAATAAAAAATAATCATAAAAAACAGATATTAGAAACATTTTTATAAAAACAAAATTGCATTGTAAAATGATCATTGTTGTCTGCTTCTGAGAGTCAGAGAGTCAGTTTCTCAATAGATGAACATTGTGATCCAGTTCCAAGTGTCAGCCCTAATATTACAACAAACTAAATAAACTCAGGAAGTTTGATGTTCCATGTGTGTACCTACTGATATGTGTGTTTGCATGTGAAGTGAAATAATGATTATAGACAATGTCATGAATTTACATGAACAAGAGAGGAACTGTAGGTGGGAGAGAGGTATAAAAATGAAGTACATATAGAATTAATATATAAATTATCAAAAATTAAAACCATGAAAGTAAATCTCTGTAGCATTAGGACATAATTACCTATGTCTTACTAGTACAGATTACATTACTATTTGAATATACATGAATACTTAAGTCCTGTAAATGTGATTGAAACTGTGTTTGAAAGTTAAGATTAAAACAACTGCCCATACATATTGATGTATGTTTATTTTTTTTCTTTCTTCTGCTTAAGTTTGGCCCAAAACCCTTTGTGACAATTCTTTAAAAATAAATTCTCTTATTATTTTAGTGAATCTTATTAAAAGTTCCAGGTATTTTATATGTTAAATTGAATTTAGTCATGTCAGTTACACTCTACGTATGCAGTTAGAGCTTTACTCCCCTCTTTTTGATGGCAGTTGTAGTAGAAAACATGATCCTTGTAGTTGTGATTTCATGTGTCTATATTAAACATTTCAATGAACTCCTTTGAATGCAGGAAAGCATGCCACACACACACACACACACACACACACACACACACACACACACACGCACATTTACACCTGTACACTTTGCATCTAGGTTTAACTACCTACAAAACTGAATAATTATAATTATATACTACTGAATTTCCAAGACTGTGTGAGAGGATCTTGAAATAGGACAACATCAACATACAGTAGGTCTCACTTGTGAATTCATCAGCAGAGAAAGCTTCAAAGAACATGTAAATCAATATCATCTGTACCAGATTTTAGTTAAAAATATATTTTTTAAAGAAACTGAGAATTTTAATTTCTTGAACTTTTTGTAGTGTTTTTTCACAAGATCCAAATTAATTTAATAATATTGTATATTAACTATTTCACTTTACTATGATGAATAAAATTGAATAGAAATATAGAAAAAATGTTTTTTACAAGGAAACATTTATAAGAAGGTAAATAATTAATCTTTATTGGCTTTGTAACAATTAGTTATTTTCAAATGGTTAACATTAACAAAGCTAACAAAAACATAAGTGTTTTTCACATTTTTTTCCTTTAATTAATTTATTTATTCAATTCAAGTCCTAATTGCAGCCCCCCTCTCCTCTGGTCCCCTCCTTGTAGAGCTCCCTCTACCTGCATCATTCCTCCCCTTCTCATCTGAAAAGTGGAAGGCCTCCCTGGGTACCAACCCACCATGGTGCCTCAAGTCACTACAGGATTAGATATATCTTCTTCCACTGAAGCCAGACAATGTGACCCAGTTAAGAAGTTGGGATCCGCAGGTAGGCAGAAGACTCAAAGACAGCCCCTACTCTAGTTGATAGAGGACCTGCATAAAGACCAAACTGTGCATCTGCTACATATGGGAGGGGCACCTAGTTCCAGACCAAGCTTACACTTTGGTCGGTGAGAGGAAGTAAGGAGGGGGACAGAAATTTGTAGGAAAGATGTAGGAAGAGAGAACTGGGAGAAAGAACTGGAATCCATGCTGAGGGGGGTGCATTTCTTGGACCAGCCAGAGACCTAGGACAATGGAAACTTCCAGAAATCTATGCGATAGAACCTAGGTAAGATTTCTAGCAATGGAGGTATATGGTACTTGAAATGGCCACCACCTGTAACCACATATGACTTCAAATTGAGTGATGGGAAGAGTAACTTGGCCACAGAAACTTTGATCCACGTATTTTTCTGCCTACAAGATATGCAGAGATTTAAAAAAAGGGGTTGGAGCAAAAAATGAAGTAATAGTCAACTGGTGACTGGCCCAACTTGAGATCCATCCCTTGGGCAAGGATGGATCCTTGACACTATTAATGATATTCTGCTATACTTGCAGATAGGAGTCTAACATAACTGTCATCTACAAGGCTTTATTAAGCAGGTGATGGAAACAGATGCAGAGACCTTCAGTCAAACATTAGGCAGAACTTGGGGGATCTTGTTGAAGAGGGGGAAGCAGGATTGCATGAGCCAGAGAGGTCAAGGACACCAGAAAAATATATACATAATCAAATAACCTGGGATGATGGAGAAAGATTGAAACTGCATCATTGACCAGAAAGCATGCATGGTATAGATATAAGACTTCTACATAAACGTAGCAGAAGGAGCAGAGGCTGTCTCTTATTCTGTTGCCTATCTTTGGATCCCATTCCACTAACTGGGCTGTTTTGTATAGCCTCAATAGAAGAAAATGTAACTAGTCCTACTGCAACTTGATATGCCAAGGAAGATTAATATCCATGGAAGTTCTCCTTTTCTCTGAGGACAAAGAGAGGGAGTAGGGGAGGAGGGAGGGTGAGAGGGAGGAACTGGGAAGAGAAGCTTAGATGGGGATTTAAAGTAAATTAATCAATTAATGAAAAAGTATGTCATGTTGAACACTAAAATGTATATAAAATAATGTTATATGTTTATCTTATTATTTATCTTTCTCTCATCTGCCTTCCTCTATCTTTTGGGTGCTGTGCTTATAGGTATGCACTATTACCATGGTTAATGCACTGCTAGAGATTAAAAATTGAGTATACTAAGCACCTAGGAAATGAAATACATCACCATTTTATTACTATATTTTACACACACACATATATACATATGTGTATGTATATATATAATGTATTTTGTCATAATCAGCCCATTTCCCTCTTCCCTTTCATTCCTGCTAATGTCCCTTTTCCCCATCTAGTTAATAATCTACTTTTTCATCTTTATTCAGTTATTCCCATTGGCTATATTTGATGATTCAATGTGTTTTATTACCATTGCTTATATTATCCCAAGTGGAGAATTATATAAAAGTATTAATTTACACTGAGTTTAGAACTGAGGAAATTTTCTCTCACATCCCTAATGACCATTAAGTAGCCCAACCTTGTGTGGGGCCAAGCATAGTTTGTCTGACACTGGTCTGACTAATCAGTCTTCTTTAGAATACAGGTACTTATTGCTTCTCAGCCTTTTGGCTAAGATCAAGTATAGAATACGGGAACATGATCTTAGTCAAAGAAGCAGAACATATACCATGGAAAAAAGAAAGCATCTTCAACAAATGGTGCTGGTCTAGCTGACTGTATGTATGAAAATGAAAATACAACCATATTTGTCAACTTGCACAAACCTCAAGTCCAAGTGGATCAAGGACCCCCAACATAAAGAAAACTGATACACTGAATCTAATAGAGAAAGTGGGAAAGAGCCTTGAACTCATTGGCATGGGGTAAATTTCCTAAAGAGAACTCCAATGGCTCATGCTCTAAGTTCAAGAATTGATAAATAGGACCTCATGAAACTGGAAAGCTTCTGTAAGGCAAAATACGTAGACAATAAGACAAATCAGCAACCTACAGACTGGGAAAAAGCTTCACTAACTCTACATCTGATAGAGGGCTAATATCTAAAATATATAAAGAATTCAAGAGTTAATGACCAAAAGACTGAACAACCTAATTAAAAAAAAATGGGTATAGAACTAAATTGAGAATTCACTACTGAGGAATCTCAAATGGCTGAGAAGTACATAAAGAAATATTCAAAGTCTTTAGTGATTGGAGAAATGCAAATCAAAACAACCCTGTGATTCCACCTTACACCAATCACAGACTAATGGCTAAGATGAAAACCTCAGATGACAACAGATGTTGGTGAGGATGTGAAGAAATAGGAACACTCCTCCATTGATGGTGGAATTGCAAACTGGTACAACTACTCTGGATATCAATCTGGAGGTTCCTCAGAACATTGAAAATAGATCTACCTGAAGATCCAGCTATACTACACTTGAGAATATACCCAAAATATGCCCTACCATGCCAAATGGCCACATGTTTCACTATGTTCATTGTTCATATTGCTTGTGACAGCCAGAAGCTGGAAACAATCCAGATGTTCCACAACAGAAGAATGGATACAGAAAATGAGGTTCATTTACACAATAGAATACTACTCAGCTATTAAGAAGGAGGAAATCCTGAGTTTTGCAGGCAAATGAATGGAACTAGAAAATATTTTCCTGAGTGAGGTTACTCAGACACAAAAGGACATGTATGGTATATACTCACAAATTAGGGGATATTAGCAAAAAAAAAAAAAAGTGCTGAATACCCAAGATACATCCGACAGAACTCAAAAAGGTCAACAAGGTGAAGGGTCCAAGTGAGGATGCCTCAGCACCACTTGGGAGGGAGAAGAAAGCAACCATAAGGGGGGAGGGAAGGACCTGAGAATGGAAAGAGAGAGCAAGGGGAGGAAAGGGAAACATGATCTGGTATTGGGTAGGAGAAAAGGACTGAAATCTCTGAGGGCCAGCAGAAAGAATGGAAACGGGCAACCTCGGGAGTTAGGAGGTTCAGGGGACCCTCTAGAATGTACCAGAGACTTGGTAGGTGAGAGACTCTCAGAACTCAAAGGGAGGGACTTTAGATGAAATGCCTTACATTGAGGAGAGGGAACTTTTAGAGCCCACCTCCAGCAGAAAGACAGGGCATCAAGTGAGGGATGGGGTTGCCACCCCACTGTCACATCTCTGACCCATAATTGTTCCTGTCTGAAAAAAAAACTGCAGGGATGTAAATAGAGAAGATCCTGAGGAAAAGAAGGTCCAGCAACAGGCCCAACATGGGATCCAGCTCATGGGGGGTGGAGGCCCCCAAGACCTGACATTATTACAGAAGCTAAGGAGCATCCACAAAAAGGGACCTATCATGACTGCCCTCTGAAAGACCCAACAAGCAGCTGAAAGAGACAGATACAGATATTTGTGCCCAATCAATGGACAGCAGCTGCTGAATTAGGGGAAAGCTGCAAGAAGTTGAGGAGGAGGGTGAACCTGTAGGAGGACCAGCAGTCTCAATTAACCCTGACCTAGGAGATCTCTCAGATACTGGAACACCAACCAGAGGGCATACACCAGCTGACATGAAGCCCCCAACACATATACAGCAGAGGAATACCAAATCTAGGTTTAGTCAGAGAAGATGTACCTAACCCTCAAGAGACTTGAGGCCTCAGGGACTTTAGAATTCTTGTGGTGTGGAGGTGGGGGTGAGGGTGGGGGAATCCTCTTGGAGATTGGGAGGGGGCATGCAGGAGATATGGGATGTGGATAAGTCGGAGGGTGGACCAGAAAGGGAATAAAATCTGGTGTCTGATATAAATAATTTGGAAAAAAAATAGAATGGCTCTTCTACATGGAGGGACTTCTGGGAGAGGAGCAACAATTTGTTCAGTAAAGAATAAAACAAAACAAAAGATCTCCATAAATTGGAACAAATGAACAAAGTACTAGAGATTTTCCTGTAATCAAGTGTATTATTAACACTTCAGAATATCCATAGAATAATTTTTCAAAGTAAAATATGTATTTTGAACTATGTCATATTAGCCTAGAGGAACTGGGCTTACTTTTAAAAGATAAAAAGCAGGTTGGCAGATGTACCTCACTTGTTGGAGTGCTTCACTTGGGGTACAAGGCCCTAGGTGCAATTACTAACACTGCTAAGCCAGGTATGGCAGTATATTTCTGTAATCCCAGTACTTTGTAGATAAAGGATTGAGAATGAGTACTTCCAGGCCATCCCCATCTATATCACAAAGGTTGGAGACCAGTCTGAGATATGTGAACTCCTATTTCCAAAGGAGAGCAATACAATAAAATAAAACATTATTATCATTATCATCATCGTCAGGTTGAATTATTTTATTTTTAAGTATTCTTAGAAAATTTAATTATTGCAAACAATATATTTTGTTTATATTCAACTACCATACAACACTTGACCTCCTCCTGAACTCCCTATGCCCTCATAATTTCAGATACTTTACATTTTACATATAATCCATTGCATTTGATTAGTACTGTACTTATGTGCACAGTTGTAGAGATATCTAGTGGATCACCTATGACCCACGTCACAGAATAAAATTAACACTTCTTCCTCAGTGGTCATAACTGGTCAATAGCTTCTCATTCATTGTTGTGACATTTTGGGGTTCTCTACTGCTTATGGAATGTTAGCAGGTTTGATCTTATGTTAGTCTTGAGCAATGGGCCTGTCGTGGACAGAAAACATTATTTAATGACAATCTTCCCTGACCTCTGCCTCATAACAATCTGTGTACCCTCATGTCTAGGAATATCCCTTGAGCATTGAGGAGAAGGGATGAGTGATAAAAATATTCTGTATGTGGATAAAAATAAGTCATTTATTCTCTGCAGTTTGATGAGTTCTGAGCTTGATGGAAGCAATTACAATACCAGTTCTCAACCTTTCTCATGCTGTGATCCTTTATTATAATTCCTCAAATTATAGTGACCTGCACAAAAAATAATGTATTGATACCTCATAGCTATAATCTTCTTATTGTTATGGATCATAATGATATGTAAACATCTGATATGCAAATAGTCTTAGATGACCACTGGGAAAAGGTCATTTGGAATCTTGACCCACGGGTTGAGAACCACTGAGTTAGAGAAGTATAAACTATTCTCATAGGACTGCTTTTATTGTATCCCATTGGGTTGGGCCTATTATTATTTTTATTTTCTTTTAATTATAGAAATGTTTTTATTCCTTCCTTATTTCTTCAATCCTATATTCACTAGAATGTTATATCATTTTTATATTATCTGCAGTTTATCACTATTCCAATATAAAGACATAAAATTTATGACAATATTTCAACTTTCCTATGTATTTTTAGGATTACATTGCATCCAATTTGGCATCTTAGATTTTTTTTTCTGAGAGCAGCTGAGGAAAAGCTATATATTTTTGTTGGTTGTATGAACTTTTCTCTATATATGTTAATCTCTTTTGGGTGATTTCAGTGCTACTTTTTCACTTTTTGCCTAGTCCATCTAATAATGACAATGGAGTACTAGTATCTCCCACTATTATTATGTTAGAATTAGTCTGTGTTTTTTTTTTTTTTTATATATCAAAAAAATCAAGGGCCTGGGGAAATGGCTCAACAATTAAGAACACTGATTGCTACTGCAGAGGTCTTGAGTTCAATTCCCAGCATTAACATGGTGACTCACAATCATCTGTAATAGGATCTGATACCTTGTACTGTTTTATCTGAAGACAACTACAGTATACTCATATACATAAAGTAAATAAGTAAATCTTTAAGAGATCGATGATATAATTAAATCGAATAACATTTGTTTGAAGCATTGGATGAACCATGGTTTAGTACATGTATATTTAGAACTGTATTTTTTTTTTATATATTGCTTACTTGATCACTATAGAATGACTCTTTTGAATGGATGAGATTTGAAGCCTATTTTGTCAAATATTAGACACTGGCCTGTTTAATGGTTCTGTTTGCTTGACCGATCTTCTTTCATCTTTTTACCCTACCCTTATATATTATTTCATTTTGTTGAGGAGTTATATTTGTTGGAGAGAGAGAAAAGAAGCACTCTAATTACTAATTCAACCTGTTTGTTCTTTTGCTGCAGAAGCAAATTCAATAAATACTCAATTATCATTGAAATGTGTGCATTGATTCCTTCCATTTTATTGATTTTGTGGATTTTGGTATGCCTTAGTACTCTTTTTCTTAATGAGTGTCTTACCATCATTTATTTTTTCCTTATGTACCCTCTCAAATGCATTTATCTTTTCCTTCAGTCTGAATTATTTTCTCTAATATTCTGTTAGGGATGTCTTCGTGGTCATAAATTCTTTTATCTTGCTTTTGATCATGGAAAGTTTTCCTTTCACTTTCAATTATGATAGATAATTTTGTCAGATGTATCAGGCTGGGATTGAACTAGTTATCATTCAGAATTGGAAGTACATTATTTCAAAACTTTCTTCTGTTTAATACTTTGATTGAAAAGTTGTCAGTTATTCTTATGAGCCTTCCTTTCTATGTGGCCTGTCCCATTTCTTTTGCAGGGTTTAATATACATTAGTTTTACTATATATTCAGTGGTTTAACTATAACATAGCTGGTTTATCTTCTTGACCTGCCTGATTTATGTTTTGTGCCTCTGTTATCCACATGAGTTTCTCTTTCCCTATATTTGAAAACATTTCCTCTATGATTTTATTGAAATAATTTTATATTTCTTTTACATAAAATTGTTCTCCTATCACAATAATTCTTAAGTTTTACCTTTTCATGACTTACAAGTTTCTTTCATGCTCCATTTATGGAATTCATGTTGTCTTCCTTTCATTCTTTAAAAAGCAATCATTGTCATTTATTTACACACCCATTTTAACCTTTTGTCTTCAAACTCTGGTACTTTGTTTTCTAGAGGACCCATTTTATTGGTGGGTTTTTGACTGACTTTTATGTGATTTATTTTGTTTTTCAGTCTCATTATTTTAGTATGTTTTTTTTTCAGTATTTTTATCTCTTTATTGAATTCTACTTCCATGTCATGGATGGACTTCCTTGTTTTATTGGGTTATTTGTCTCTGTTATCCTGGGGAGTATTCACATTCTCTTTGAGTTGAATAAACATATTTTCAAGTTTCCTTATCAAATTCTAAGTCATTTTTACTAGGGACCACCACTCTTAGATTTTGAATCAGACATGTTACCTTGTTTTTTCATGGAACTTTTTTTTTGTTTTGCTAGAAATTAACCATCTGGAATTAGATAATTTGTTGGGATTTCTTGGTGGTTTTAATTCAGGTAATATTTTTCCTTTTAGGTGAAGGTATTTTCAGTATTCAGGGCAGACTAGGTTATAGTACATTTATGATGAGAGCACTTACCTAATTCTAACAAGAGTGTATCAAGTAACTACAAAACAGACACTTGTTATGTACCAATTATTTTCATGAGTACAGAGACCCCAGTAGCACAATGTACACTAATATATTAACTTGGTACAGTTGTGAATGCAGAGGCAAAGAAAAAGAGGTAAACAAGAGTTAAATGGTGATACTGAGAGTAGATATTATTTTGTATCTGTTATGATTAAAGTAGAGGATGTGGACAGACATAGAAATAGAAATAATAGAGGCAATGGAAATTACAGGGTAATGTGAGAGATTTGATTAGAGGTAGACTAGGAAGAGGAGGGAAAGATATATTCATATATTGTAAACCAGGAAGGGGCAAGGTTAGCTACTAAATTGATCATTGTTATGTGTTACACAAACAAGTGACTGTGTGGAGGAAAAGGGACTTATAAGATAATACAACTACTGACCTAGAATTTGGTGTTTTTTTTAATCTCCTGCACAGATCAAGTGAGTTGTCTTCCTTGTCCTCCTACAGGCTATATTGCTTATTGGATTTACCAATTGTGTTCTCCCTGATCTTTTATCTAAGGAGCTATTGGCAGTGGAAAGTTTTGGTGGGAATGTGGAGGAATCATTTTTTTTTTATTGTGGATATGTCCAGTAATGTGTCTCCCATGCTATTATTCATGACCTTATACTCAAATATTTATGGGTAAAGTAACGAGCTAATGAGTTATAACAAAATAGAAACATGATGTTAGGAGGAGGGCACATTGGAGAGGATATATGTGCACATAGAGGGAGAATGACATAAGTCATCATATTTCATTGTATGTATTTATGTAATTCTCAAAATAAAGACTTTTAAAATTGAATGTTAAAAAGAAATACAAATTAATAGCATTTAAAAGTTTAAACAAATATTATTCTTATGAGAACTAGGATGCAATGGAAAATTATTTGATTGAATTAAAAACTGATTCAGGTTATTTATTATTAAGTTGTCAATCATAAAATAATATATAAACAAGCAACACTAAATGAACTCAGCAAGTTTTATTTATGTATTTATTCATATAATGAATGTGTAGGAGTATATATGTATAAAAAACTAAAATTAAAATCATGAATTTGAGAGTGTGGAAGGAGGTATAAAAGGAGTTGGAGAAAGAAGAAAAAGGGGAAATTTATGAAGACATAAAATTAAATTCAAGATGTAGACATTATTACAAAGCTTTTCTGAATTCTTAAAACAGATTAAGTAAACCATGTCAAGAGGCCAAAATAACAAATTTAATAAGTATATAAAATTAAGCATCAAAAACTAATTTTGTTAGCATTTTACTTCTTACATAATTGCATACTAGATTTAGGAAAATTAATTCACTCATATCCAATTCTAGTCGAAAGTTTTTTAGTACAAAACGAAGTAGAGATATATACTTTAACTAATTAATCATACAGTCATTGTTACTATAGCTTGCTAAATCTCAGATTCATTATTTTGAAACATAATATATTTTCACTTCTCTACTTTTTAATCTTTATTATCTAAATTATCTTCATCCCCTCATTTGTCCAGTTTCTTTCTAGATTAATCATTGTTCTACTATGAGATCAAAGCTGTTACCATTTATAAATGAATAAAATTAACAACCTACTATTTGTCTTTCTGTGCCTAGTTCATAAATTATGAAGGTAGAAAGCAGACCATTTTTTAATTCTGAACTGCCAGGACATTTGAAAAGGTTTTAAGGTCTGCAACCTGTTATTCCACTTAATGATACTTTTTAGATATCTGCAAGATCATTTCAGAATTGGAAGAAATGCTCTCAGACTTCATTGCCACACTGACAATTTTTTGTGTAAATCCTCCTTGTGACACCAAAACCTTAGCTTTGGTTCCTAAGAAAGGACTGAGTAATTGGTAGGTGTAGTACTTAACTATCAGTCCAACCGCCTACAACTGGAATATCTAGATAGATAACAAAACAAAAGCACTTACATATAACGTCAAACTATTTTTTCTCCCTATCTTATTAAGAACAATCAACTGAGAAATCCATTTAAAATGCTCAACTTCAAAGAATCTAATGATAGAGTAATTTTTTCATTAAGAGTGCACATATGAAAGAAGCACACAATCATAATATCTGTGAGTAAATGATTTTAATCACTATTTAGAAAAATACACGTGTTCCATAAAATCACATAAATTAAATCATATTAAGGAATTCAGTGTTAGAGGTTTGAATTTTTATTTCTTGAAAAATCAACAAATGGGTCATGGTTATTAATAATTTATTAGCTGTTTCTGTATCCACATATTACATAAATAGAATCTTAACTACTTTCAAAAATCTATTACAAATATTATGATCAAGAAGCTACATGTCAATACTTGCACACACAAAAATTAAAGCTTGAGTTAATCCACCAGAAAACGCAATTACAACCACCTGTATTGCATGCACTAAAGGATTATTGAAATGGGATTGAGTGAAATTTATAAAACTCAAGTGTAACCTACACGTTATTACTGTGAGATGGCTCAGTAGGCACAGGCTCCTGCCATAAAGCCTGGTGAGTTGAGTATGATCCTCAGGTGCTATGTGGTGGAAGGAGACAATTAACTAGTCATTAAAAATGATGGTTTTGAAAACTTGGCCTCTGCTTCTGTGGTGTGTGCATGCACACACACATACACACACACACACACACACACACATACACACACACGCACACTTAAATATATATTTTTTTAATGTTTCAGGGTAGCCAAGGCTACATAGAAAACTCATGCTCACAAAAAATCCTATAAAGCACACATATAATATGATGTTTAGTAATATAGTAGAGTTGCCAAAAATGAAACATTAATATTATGTAAATATAATACTGCATTTAAAATAATTAAGCATAAAAACATTTAGGAATTAAAACAAAAGAAAATGGTAAAAGGGGAAAAGGTTGGTTTTCTCAAACCATTAAACCATAAATGTAATAAAACCACAAATAAAAACAATCGTAGGTATGAAAACAAAAGGAATAAATGAACCCAAAGGGAGAAGTTGGACTGCAATACTATGTAAAATGTACCTTAAAAATTAAATAGATGCTGTAATGCCCTTAGCTATTTTTAACTTTTACCTAATGCAATGTTCAATAGTAAACAAAGTTTCCCCATGAAGAGTATCTAAGTCACCCTAGTGCCAATGATCTGTGTTGCTAATGTCTAGGCAAGTCACATGCAAAGTTCTTATTTGAAAGTCCTGAAAAAGTCTTAAGCCTAACCCTATAAAATAGAATATATAACACATGAAGTCGCCAGTATACACTAAAGAAAAAGACAATCATTGTATGAGATTGCTTGCTATTTATCAAACTTCATCTTATATTCCATTTTCCTCCATCTTCAGAGGAAATTTCCAGCCATGGCCAGAATTAACTTAAAGTCACATGAAGATATATAGTGCTGATTAAAATAAACAATGAAATATCAAGGAGAGTCAATACCATGAAAGAGACACATAAACTCGATAAAAATACAGAATTCATCTCCATGAATGAATATCCACATTCCATACTACCTTCATATAAATGGATAGACTAGAGGCCACCACAGTATGAGCCAGCTAGGGGAGTCAAAACACACACACAGACACACACACACACACACACACACAGACACACACACACACAGACACACACACACACATACACACGCATACACACACACACACACACACACACACACACACACACACACACAAGTATTTGAAATCAGAGAGAGAAACAGAGGAAGAAATTTTAAAGTCCATGAAGAAAATGGAAGGATGTAAAAACAAAGTGGCATACAACCTCAGAGAAGCATCTCCAGAAGTAGCTATCAGAAAGATTGAGAATGAGGATCCTTGCCATGCCAAGAATTCAGCTTCACATCATGGGTTTCTTCTAATCTCAATAACATGGCCTTGGGGAAAATGCGGTAAAGGATGCTACCATGCTGAGCAGCTATATAGCCAAATAAAGACAACTCTCACTGCAGCTGGGAACCCTAATTGGAGCCTTTACTCAGCAAAAGAGAAGGGAATCGGTCTCTAATACACTGGATAAGTAGAAGAACCTAAATTGAGATAATTTAAGCACTCTCAGTCTCCCTTCTCCATAGTCTAGGGCATATAACATCAACTCATAGCAACTCACTAACAAAGAAGTTAACCCTTCATTAACCCATGGGCACAGCTCCAGAGAAAACAAAGGACCAAAACCTTTGAAACTTATATTTTCTATCATTGTCCCATCCACATCTATTGCCCCAGAGAACTAGACATCCATCAGAACACCAGAAAATATGACAGAATACTATGGAATGTGATGTAGAAATCAGGTGAGAGCAGCAAACTTCAAGCTATCTCATATACCATAGAAAAAACAAATATCTGGTAAGGGAGTTTGGAGCTGAGATATTCTGATATACTAGACTAAGGTAAGGAGTTGGACTTAACCTAAGCCAGAAGGAAACTATCACTGAGAACATAATACCTGTTTCAACTTGCATAAAATAATAATTATTTTTGTTTATTGGTCATTTGGGTATATGCTTTTTAATATTTAATTTTACTTTTAAAATAATATATTTTATATATGCCTATATAAAGTTTTGCTAAATCTCTCATAGTTTTACATTTAAAAAGAATTGTTTTCTCTTAATGTGCACACTGTTGCATTTTAAGTATATAATTGATATGTGGGTATTCTCAGTGTACACATTAAACAACAGTTTGGTATTAGATTACTTAACCTTGTTCTTATTGTTTACAGTGAATTGAGTTCATGGTTGTTTACAAATAGATCCAAAACACTGAAGCTACCTAAGCATAATGCTCTTCAGATGAATAACTTGACATACATTTTGGTATGTTGAGAAGAACTGAAAGCATTCTAGAAAAAACAACTCAAAATAACATAGAGCCTGCTCATCAAATTCAAGAAAATACTTGTCATGAGTAAATACACTAACAGAAAACATAGATTGGTGATTGCATGAGGCTAGACAGGATGGAAGATATAAAGAAGTATAAAATGAATTTGAGGATTTCTTTGAAGAGAAGATAATAGCATTTTTTAAATACTGGATAAAATATAACAATGTTTTTCAACATTGTTAACTTACAGCATTGAATTTGTTCATTTTAATATGATTGGTCTTATGTTATGTAAATTCCATCTAAAAACGAAAAAAAAAATATGAAGCAGATCTAATTACCACGAAGTACAACAGCTATATTACCAAATGACTTTACTGTCAACATTGAACATAATTCTTTCATATTTCAAACAGAAAACAATTAAAATATATAGTGTTAAGCAGTCTTCAATAATTATGTAATTGTGGACATAAAATTTAAAGCTTTGGATGGAAAAATTTGGAAAATATTTGTCAAATAACCATTTTGAAAGAAAAGGAAATTCTTAAAAGAGTACAATTTAGTTAGCAATCATTTTTGTGAAAGGTATTATATGGTTACTGCAGCACTGTAACTGTTCTAAAAAAAAAAAGTGGTCCACAATGGCCATCTGTCAAAAAGTAGATAAGAATCCTATCCTACTCCTAAATCTATTTTGTGTCTTTACCTGCAAACGAATCTATCATATAAGTAGGACATTCTTGTTCTGTTTATTTGCATCTCTCACACTATTGTACCATATTTTGAACAAGACCTCAATATATTTTCAAATTTTAGGAATGACTATGAATTTATATTTTAAAGTTAAGGCATAATCGTGTTTATTTTATGTACATATAGTGAGAAATGAAATTTTTATTGTATAACAACACCTTCCCATCTTCAGAATGTTTAAACAGCTACATGAATGAAAATCTAATTAATCCAGACAAAATCTGGAATGGAAAGTATAGTGGATAAAGGAGAAGTAGGAATGAGAATAGGGAATGCAGAAAGAAGGGAATGGTGAGAGAAAGATAAATAATAGGAGAGAAATAATAAACGTAAATACCAAGCACAAAACATCAGCAATTACAAATAAAGTGACTGCCACAATCCAAATACCAAATTATCATAACAAAAGCAATGCATTTTATAACAAACGATATTAGTGTAACTCTTGTATTACTATTGCTTATGACATCACACATTTTTGTTAGAAAACAGAAATCAATCTTTTTTTTTCTTTTTTTCATTAGATATTTTCTTTATATACATTTCAAATTTCAAATGCTATCCCAAAAGTTCCCCATACCCTCCCCACCACCGAAGCCCTTACTCACCCACTCCCAATTCTTGGCCCTGGCATTCCCCTGTACTGAGGCATATAAAGTTTTCAAGACCAAGGGGCCTCTCTTTCCACTGTTGGCCAACTAGGCCAACTTCTGATATATAGGCAGCTAGAGACATGAGCTCTGGGGGTACTGGTTAATTCATATTGTTGTTCCACCTATAGGGTTGCAGATCCATTCAGCTCCTTGGGTAATTTCTCTAGCTCCTCCATTGGGGGCCCTGTGATCCATCCAATAGCTGACTGTGAGCATCCACTTCTGTGTTTGCTAGGCCCCGACATAGTCTCACAAGAGACAGCTATATCAGGGTGCTTTCAGTAAAATCTTGCTAGTGTATGCAATGGTGTCAGCATTTGGAGGCTGATTATGGGATGGATCCTCAGATATGGCAGTGTCTAGATGGTCCATCCTTTTGTCTCAGCTCCAGACTTTGTCTCTGTAACTCCTTCCATGGGTATTTTGTTCCCAATTCTAAGAAGGGGCAAAGTGTCCACACTTTGGTCTTTGTTCTTCTTGAGTTTCATGTGTTTTGCAAATTGTATCTTATATCTTTGGTATTCTAAAATTCTGGGCTAATATCCACTTATCAGTGAGTACATATCATGTGAGTTCTCTTATGATTGGTTTACCTCACTCAGGATGATGCCCTCCAGGTCCATCCATTTGCCTAGGAATTTCATACCTTCATTCTTTTTAATAGCTGAATAGTACTCCATTGTGTAAATGGACCACATTTTCTGTATCCATTCCTCTTTTGAGGGGCATCTGGGTACTTTCCAGCGTCTGGCTGTTTTAAATAAGGCTGCTATGAACATAGTGGAGCATGTTTCCTTCTTACCAGTTGGAACTTCTTCTGGATATATGCCCAGGAGAGGAATTTCAGGATCCTCCAGTAGTACTATGTCCAATTTTCTGAGAAACTGCCAGACTGATTTCCAGAGTGGTTGTACAAGCTTTCAATCCCACCAACAGTGGAGGAGTGTTCCTCTTTCTCCACATCCTTACCAGCATCTGCTGTCACCTGAATTTTTGATCTTAGCCACGCTGACTGGTGTGAGGTGGAATCTCAGGGTTGTTGTGATTTGCATTTCCCTGATGATTAAGGGTGCTGAACATTTTTCAGGTGCTTCTCAGCCATTCAGTATTCCTAAGGTGAGAATTCTTTATCTCTGAGTCCCATTTTTAATGGGGTTATTTGATTTTCTGGAGTTCTTCTTTTTGAGTTCTTTATATATATTGGATATTAGTCCCCTATCTTATTTAGGATAGGTAAAGATCCTTTCCCAATCTGTTGGTGGCCTTTTTGTCTTATTGCCGGTGTCTTTTGCCTTACAGAAGCTTTGCAGTTTTATGAGGTCCTATTTGTCGATTCTCAATCTTACAGCACAAGCCATTGCTGTTCTGTTCAGGAAATTTTCCCCTGTTCCCATGTCATTGAGGCTTTCCCCACTTTCTCCTCTGTAAGTTTCACTGTCTCTGGTTTTATGTGGAGTTCCTTGATCCACTTAGATTTGACCTTAGTACAAGGAGATAAGAATGGATGAATTTGCATTTTTCTACATGATAACTGCCAGTTGTGCCAGCACCATTTGTTGAAAATGCTGTCTTTTTTCCACTGGCTGGTTTTAGCTCCCTTTTCAAAGATCAAGTGACCATGGTGTGTGGGTGTATTTCTGCTTCTTCAATTCTATTCCCTTGGTCTACTTGTCTGTTGCTATACCAGTACCATGCAGTTTTAAATCACAATAGCTCTGTAGTACAGCTTTAGGTCAGGCATGGTGATTCCACCAGAGGTTCTTTTATCATTGAGAAGAGTTTTTGCTACCCTAGGTTTTTTATTATTCCAGATGAATTTGCAGATTGCCCTTTCTAATTCGTTGAAGAATTGAGTTGGAATTTTGATGGGTGTTGCATTGAACCTATAGATTGCTTTTGGCAAAATAGCCATTTTTACTATATTCATCCTGCCAATCCATGAGCATCGGAGTTCTTTCCATCTCCTGAGATCTTCTTTAACTTCTTACTTCAAAGACTTTAAGTTCTTGTCATACAGATCTTTCACTTCCTTAGTTAGAGTCATGCCAAGGTATTTTATATCATTTGTGACTACTGTGAAGGGTGTTGTTTCCCTAATTTCTTTCTCAGCCTGTTTATCCTTTGCATAGAGAAAGGCCATTGACTTGTTTGAGTTATTTTTATATCTAGCTACTTCACTGAAACTGTTTATCAGGTTTAGGAGTTCTCTAAACTGACTGAGTGGAATTTTTAGTGTCACTTATATCATATTATCTGCAAAAAGTGATATTTTGACTTCCTCTTTTCCAATTTGTATCCCCATGATCTCCTTTTGTTGTTGAATTTCTCTGGCTAGGACTTCAAGTACTATGTTGAATAGGTGGGGAGTAAGTGGGCAGCCTTTTCTAGTCACTGATTTTAGTGGGATTGCTTCCAGCTTCTCTCCATTTACTTTGATGTTGGCTACTGGTTTGCTCTAGATTGTTTTTATCATGGTTTAGCTATGGGCCTTGAACTCCTGATCTTTCCAAGGCTTTTATAATGAATGCTTATTGGATTTTGTCAAGTGCTTTCTCTGCATCTAACGAGACGATAATGTGGTTTTTGTCTTTGAGTTTGTTTATATAGTGGATTACATTGATGGGTTTCTGTATATTAAACCATCCCTGCATCCCTGGAAAGAAACCTACTTGGTCAGGAAGGATGATTCTTTTGCTGTGTTCTTGGGAGAAATCAGTCTTAAATAGAGAAAGAAACATAATCCTTAAAAACTAGCTTTAAATGATGACAGATAGTTCTGTACAGGCAAAAGCAAGAGAAAAGACTCCAATGAAAGGCTGGGCATGCTGGTGCACACCTTTAATCCCAGCACTCAGGAGGCAGAGGCAGGCAGATTTCTGAGTTCAAGTCCAGTCTGGTCTACAAAGTGAGTTCCAGGACAGGGATATAAAGAGAAACCCTGTCTCGAAAAAAACAAAAACAAAAACAAAAACAAAACAAAGACTCCAATGGAGTTACCAACAGTGGATTTTCTATGCTGCATACCTGATCTCACTTGTGCAATAGTGTCATGACTACCAACAGGTAACCAACTGCTTTCTGATTGTATTTGAGGCTTTCTCCACAAGAGGAAGTCCACAGCCAATATTTCAAACCTGATCAAGTAACCATATCTGGGTACTTCATAGTCCCGAAGGCCAGAACCTATTATTAGTTAGCTAAAGAGACTTACTTTCAAACTGCTTTCTAAAAATTTATGTTTGCATTCAAAGATAATTTCTGTTCTCAGCCTTGGTCAAAGCCATTAATATTTGACAAAAATGTTGATAACAGGTGACTGTATAATGCTCAGCCCTATGAAGAGCATCTATACATAAATTCTCAAAGGCTCAGTGAATATCACACAAGGGGTTGGGGCATTGAATGAATGTAGGAGCCAGAAGCTATGGAAAAGTGCTGAAAAAGAGCATCTTCTAGATATACCATAGCCATTGCACTTGTGAACTCATAGAACCTTCACAACACGTGAATAAGATTGGACCTGCATCATTTCATCATGGATAGGAATTGGGTTAATGAGGTTCTACCTTTCATAAAGGAGGGTTTTTTTATGACTAGTGGTTACTGAGAAATGTTACTACTGTTACATTCAGTGGTGTAACTACTGTTATATTTTCTGTGGTTAAGCAAACAATCCCACCCATACTTAAGTTAATGCAAACAATAATAATGTCAGTGGGTTTTTTACATGAGGAAAAAGACATGAAAATATGAGATGATTTTTTTTAAGAAAAGAGAGTTTGAGAGGGAGAGGGGGTATTAAATGGTCAATGGGTAGAAAATAACCAAATGTTTATTACTAATATATATTAAATTGCCAATTAACTAAATGAATGTATTTTAAAATAATATGGAGTTATGTGTCAACAGATATATTCACATCACCTAATTAAATGTTTAAAAAGCCTATGACAAAATCCAAAACTTCTTTATGTTAAACATCTTAGGGATATCATAGATATATGGTACATACATAAGCATAATAAAGGCAACATACAGCAAGGTAATGGCTAACATCAAATTAAAAGGAGAGAAAATTAAAGCAATCCCACTAAAATCAAGGATACAGCAAGGCTGTCCACTCTGTCCTTTTCTCTTCAATATATTACTTGAAGCCCTAGCTAGAGCAATAAGGCATCTGAAGGAGATCAAGGGATGCAGATTGGAAAGGAAGGAGTCATAGTACTGCTATTTGTGGGTGATATGAAAATATATATAAGAGACCTGAAAAATTCTGCCAGAGAGATCCTACATCTGATAGACACCTTCATGAAAATGAATGAGAATCTTGATGGAGAGTTTTTGTATGTGTTTACAGAAATACTCCTATTATTGTGGATATGGTTACATAAGCATGTACCAATCACATCTAACATACTTAAAGTCTAAATCTATACAATTTTCTGTTAGTGTATGGTCCCTCAGTAATACGCATTTTTAAAATCTGTGTCAGCACTGCACTTAGAACAATAGCTGATTCATCCACTGTTGTACAATATATAAGTAGCCTTATTTATAGCAGAACTGAAATGTTACAAATACCTGACACTGTAGCTTTTCTCATGACATAAAGTTACATATTATTTTCATGTCTTTGGTGATGCTAACTAAAAGAAGCATGTTTTATATTCATTTTATTATAAATTAAATTATCTGATAAGTAAGGGACAAAACCCATCCATTTAAATTGCTCAAGCCTGAATTCTGAATTCATTCAGATATCAAGGTCAAGGTATTCATATCACACACTATACATTCTGGGAAAAAAGTGTTGTGTATATAGAAGATGTGTTATTATCTACATGTTATGTATGTCACATTTTATACATTATTTATTATATAACATTATTTATTATAATGTTATAAAATATAATTATTTTGTTTCATTATAGAATGAATCAGCCATTGTTCTAAGTGCAGTGCTGACACAGATTATTTATATGAATATTACTGACATAAAATGCACTGAGCGAAAAATATACAGATTTATATTTTAAATGTATTAAATGAGATTGGATGCTTGATTCTTTCTCAGAAGGTAAAATAAAATAGATACTAGAGGTAGATGGAGAGATGGATAGGAGAGGTAATGGCAAGGGGAATGGTACAGGAGATCAGGTGTATGGTGAGCAGAGAAGAGAGAAGGAAATTCAACACTGGGCAAGGGGTGAATGTGAGGGGTGTCTCTGGCACATACCAGAGACCTGGAACAGGGGAAGGCCCCAGGGAGTCTATGAGGTGACCCTAGGTGAGACTCTTAGCAGTGGAAGAGCTGTAGCCTAAAGTTGCCACCTCCTGAAGCTAGCTGGGTCTCCCAGTGGAGGGATAAGGACAGCAACTTACCCACAAAAACTTCATCCCAAAATGCATCCTGCCTAAAAGATGTGCAGGGACAAATATAGAGCAGAGAAGAAGGGAATAGTCAACCAATGACTGTCTCAAAATGAGACCCATCCCATAGGCAAGATCTAATCCATGACACTTAATAATACTGTTATGCTTGCAGACAGGAACCTAGCCTAACTGTCCTCTGAGAAGTTCCATCTAACAGCCAATGGAAACGGATGCAGAGATGCACGTCAAACATTAGATGAAGGTGGGGGGTCTTGTGAAAGAGTAACCAAAGAGAACAGGGACTACACAAAAAGACATTCAATTAATCTGGTCCATTGGATGCTCCCAGAGACTGAACCACCAATCAAAGAGGAAGCATGGCCTGGACCAAGGCCCCTTGCACATTTGTAGCAAATATGCAGCTAGGTCTTCATGTTTATCTCCCATGAATTTGAGCAGAGGCTGTCCCTGACTTTGTTACCTGTAGGTGGATCCCGTTTCCCTAACTGGACTGCCTTGTCTGGAGTCAGTGAGAGAAGTTAAACCTAGTCCTGCCGTGACTTGAAGTATCAGGGTTAGGGGTTGGGGAGGAAAGGGAGGTTCCCCATTCTCAGAGGAGGAGGGGAGGGAGAATGTAAGGCAGAGACCAGGAAAAGACAGGGGCTAATATTGAGACATAAAGTGAATAAATAAGTCACAAGACAAAAAATTTTTCACTCTTGCTCTTTTATATTCCTGGAGATAGGCAACCATGGTTCTGACTTTTAACATCACAGAAGAATTTTTTAAAGTACGTGATGTCTTATGAATTAAATCTGACAATATATGTTTTTTGTGTAATTTTTAATTTTCTAACTATGTGTGTGAAATTTACCCAACCTTTTCACATATCAAAGTTAATTCCAGGAAACATAGCATACCAAGTGAATTATATATACACTGCAACATATTTATATATTAACCTGATAAAGTACATTTTGATTGTTTATAGTTTGCACTATTACCAAGAAAGTAGTTAAGAACATTTGTATATTGTTCTCTCAGTAAATACTATGTTTTCTTCTCCATAAATAAATACCAAGAAATGGACTTATTTTAAATAAATCTCAAGACTAGAAGTGCACACTTTAACATAGTAAGTTCACAATGAACATGGGACTGTCAAAACTCCTTATCCAGACTGATTATAATGCATCCTCTTCACTAACACCCTGGGAATAAGAATAATATATACCAGTGAGAGCATGAGAAAGGATATCCTCTTACCTAGGTCTAGAAGTCACATAAAATCAATTTAGTGGTGACCAGGATAGAACAAAGAAGTAGACAAAAAAAGAAAAAGAAAAAGAAAATAAACCCATAACTCTTCACAATTACCTCTCTCTGTCTCTCTCTCTCTCTGTCTCTGTCTCTCTCTGTCTCTCTGTCTCTCTCTGTCTCTCTCTGTCTCTCTCTCTCTGTCTCTCTCTCTCTGTCTCTGTCTCTCTGTATCTCTGTCTCTGTCTATGTCTCTCTCTCTCTCTCTTTCTCTCTCTCTCTCTCTCTCTCTCTCTCTCTCTCTCTCTCTCTCTCTCTCTCACCAACCTCAGTGAATGGTTATGAATGGAAATGATTCTCCAGCTTTTAGACATCGGAATATCCAGTTACTTAGCTTTTGTTCTACAGAGCTTTCAGTAGCAGTCCTATTCCTTAGTTCTTCCGCTTTTGAAAAAGTTATACCACCAGCTGCCTTCATTGAGGCTTTTAGACGTGAAGTGAGCCATGGTCATGCTATTCCTGGGTTTCCAATCTATCATGAGATGTTTCAGATTCAGCTTACATAACTGCTTGACCAATTCACTTATTAGTCATCCTCTCCTCTCCTTCCCTACCTTTTCTCCCTATTCTTTCCTTCTTTTCTTCCTCCTGTTCCTCTTTGCCATTCTCCCCTTTATTTTCTTTGATAAAATAATCACAATAACAACAAAACCAAAACCAAAACAAAACCAGAACAAAAAAGGAAAGTGATTCATTGCAGAAACAAATGTATTCTTACATTGAAAAAATGATATTAAATTTGAAATAAACATTATGGAGAGCAAATAGTAATTATTGTTTTATTTGTTTCTCAGATGTATCTTGTAATTGAAATGTTCAAATCAAAATCTAATAAACTGATTGCCTTTTGTGAGATGGTAAGTTGGGAAATTGTTGAGAGAAAATGAGATTCTGAAAGGCTAATCTTCCTGGAATGATTAACAGAGTACCAGAAAGAAGATATACAAAGACAGGAATCCCCCAAATATGAATATGTTTCCTTCTATAATCTTTGGCTCCATACATATCAGGTCATGCATATTAAGAATGCATTCAGCAATATGCAAAATAATGACAGGTAGTAGAGTTTGATGCTCACACAGTGACAGTAAAAGTTCCTGCTGCTACCAGAGCCTGGTAAATTCCATGATTTATGTAATGTTGGGCACAATGTTGAAACTTTCTGCTTCAGTGGGGGAAAAAAGTCATAGAGTGTGTGCTGTTATATTCAACCTCACGAACCCAAAAAAGACAAGAAGAGAAATAATGGCAGTTTCCATGTAATTTAAGTACATTATAGAACACATTACCTAAAGGGTACTTATGGACTTATAACTATATCATGATCCACCAAAGTAATAGTCAAAATATTTGAAATTATCTCAGTAAGCTTTCTGTTACTGTAAAAAATACCTTCAATAATAAACATTTAAAAATAGACAGTCTACTTTTACCCATGGAAGTAACAATTAATAATTGCTAATACATTGTTTGAAGCCTTTGATGAAACAGCACACATTGTCATCAAAGGGTGTTGGTACAAGAAAATGTCTTACTCCACACTAAAGAGGCAAAGTGCTGATAAAAGAGTAGCTGAGGTCTGACTAGGCTTTTGTTAGCATGTTCTCCATAACTGTCATGAGGACTCACTTCTTTTTTATTTCTTTTAAAGTATCTCTATCTATCTATCTATCTATCTATCTATCTATCTATCTATCTATCTTTTTAAAAAATACTGGTATTTCATTTATTTGCATTTAAAATGTTATCCCCTTCCTGGTTTCACCACTGCAAACTCCCTATTCCATCACACCTCTCCCGCTTCTATGAGGGTTCTCCCCACCCACCCACCCACCCATTCACACCACACCTCCCTAGCATTCCCCTACACTGGGGCATCAAGACTTCACAGGAACAAAGGCCTCCCCTCCCATTGATGGTAGATAAGGCCATCCTCTGTTACATATGTGTCTGGAGCCATGGGTCCCTTCATGTATACCTTTGGTTGGTGGTTTAGTCCCTGGAAGCTCTGGGGTGGGGGGGGGGTCGGGTTGGTTGATATTGTTGTTCTTCCTATGGGTTTGCAAACCCCTTCAGTTCCTTCAGTCCTTTACCTAGCTCTAACATTGAGGTTCCTCTGCTCAGTCCAACATTTGGCTGCAAGCATCTGCATCTGTATTGGTCAGGGTCTGGCCTCTCAGACCTCCTCTCAGAGCCTCTCAGGAAATAGCTAAATCAAGCTCTAGTCAGCAAGCACTACTTGATATCAGCAATAGTGCCTGGGTTTGGTAGATACATATAAGAATCCCCAGGTAGAGCAGTCTCTGGATGGCCTTTCCTTCATTCTCTGTTCTACTCTTTGTCCCCATATTTTTTATCAACTGGAGCAATACTGGGTTAATATTTTTGGGATGGGTGAGTGGCCCAATCCCTCAACCAGGGGCTATGCCTAACCTCTGGACATGCTCTCTACAGGTCCTTTTTCCCCTTTGTTGGGTAATTCAACTAATGTCATCCCCACTGAGGCCTGGGAGCTATCACTTTCCAAGAACAATACAAAGTAAAACCAAGAATCTAATGCATGTTTCTTTGGAAAGCATTCATCTAAACAATAATATTCTACCTCTGAATCCAAAAGTCTTATATCAATCTCATAAAACTAAATGTATTTTGTACATTTCCAAGAGTCAGATACTGACTTGCATATTTTAATCCTTTGCAAACTGTAAAGTCTTATGTAGAAATCAAGGTAAACAATTAACTATTAGCTGCTGTAAAACCAAAATTATCACGTTATTTACATTTGGGATACAATGGTGGAGCAGACAATTGGGAACATATTCTTAGCCATGAGGAGATATTTCCATCATTTCAAATCTGGAATTTTATATCCTGCTTCCTCTCTCACTGTTCATCTCCCTCTACACTCTGTTCATCAAGTCTTCAGTCTACATCTATGTATTGCATCGCTTGTTTTCTTTCTGTCTTTAAATAGTATTGTTATATGTATAAATTCATAAAAATCTATAAATGGACCCATATGAATTCATTTACTGTTGCCTATATGTTAATGTTCTTAGAACTAACAAGTTGGTATGAGATAATTAATCAGGGGATTATTTCTAGGAAACTGATTTATGGAGACTGATTCTCCTTCTTTTAGCTATCATTACCTGTTTGTTTCTTTATATAGGAATGGTACTGCCCTGGTAAGTTTTATGACAACTAAACAAAAGCAAGTGTCATCAAAGAGGAAAGAGATTTAATTGAGAAAATACTTACATAAGATCAGGCTATAGGCAAGAATGATATGTATTTTCTTAGTGATTGATGAGGGAGGACTCAGCCCATTGTGGGAAAGCCAACTCTGAAATGATGGTGCTTGTTGGATCTATAAGAAAACAGGCTAGGCAAGGCACAGTAGCAAGCCAGTAAGCAGCACTACTCCACGGCTTCCACATCATCAGTGCATGCTTCCAAATTACTGCCTATTTAGGTTTCTGTCCTCAGTGCCTTCAGTGATGAACTATGGATGCAAAAGCAAGCATAAGCCAAATAAACCTGTTCATCAATAACTTAAAATTTGAAGTGTTATTTATTATAGCAATAGTAACCCAAAATTGATGACTTCTGAGAATCACTCCTATATTGGCCTGCCAACAGCTATTCTCATTGTTTAGGACTAATTCTGAATTCAAAATGATCAAAAGTTTATCCTATACATGTATAAAATATCATAATAAAACCCATGAGTTTATATAATTAATACATGCCAATGAAATGGAAATAAAACATAGTAAATAAGAAAGTAATAATTTGTTGTCCAAAGAAACATCAGAATCCCTCATGACAGACATTAATTTCTACAGCTGCATGCCCTATATCTTGATCACACACCATGTGGTCTGAGGTAAAGAAGCAAGGTCTTTATCAATGTCATCACTATCTTTGCTGTTTCTAACTGTCATGGTCATTCCCTTGAACAAACTTTGCACATTTCGTTATTCTTCTCCTCTAGAAATGTGTTAATATTTTGGGGGTCAAAACTCAAGCTTCAGGCACCTTCCACCCTGTCCTTTCAGCAGGGACAGATTGTTACCTAGTTTACTCCCCAGAAGACATATCCTGAGTCATCCCAGATTTGTTACATTCAAAGCATTTGGTAAGAAGCCTCCTGAAGTCCCACAGCTGCTGCTGGAAGCTTAGTGGACTCAGGAACCGGTCATCCCCCCAAAACTCCTGCCCTGAAGGCCACTTCCTTCAGCCTGGTCCTTTCTGCTGGGATAGTCTGGTAGCTAATCTGTTTCCCCTGAAGATACCACATCCTGAGGCATCTCAGGAGATCTACTGCAGCCAGAGTAACAGATCAACAGGTTCTGTGTCTCTCTGAAGACCCTCAAGTTGGAAGGCCCCACAAGGAGGTCTGCTACATCCAGGGCTGCAGGCCTACCAGGAGACCTGAAACAGCCCAGGGAAAAAAGAGCCAGACTCCAGACAGAGTCACCCAGACCAGCAAGCACCAGGGATAACCAGATGGAGAGAGGCAAGCTCAAGACCATAAACATCAGAAGTCAACATATGTGGGCATCATCAAAACCCAATTGTCCCATGACAGCCAGCCCTAAATGCACCAACACATCTGAAAATCAGGAAGCTGATCTAAAATCCTATCTCATGAAAGTAATACAGTCCTTTAAGGGGTGTATAAATAACTCACTGAAAGAAACACATGAAAACACAGGTAAACAGATAGAACCCCTTAAAGAGGAAACCAGTAAATCCCTTTAAGAAATACAGGAAAACACAATCAAACAGTGAAGAAATTGCATAAAGCAGTCCAAAACGTAAAAGTGGAAATAGAAACAATAAAGAAAACATAAATAAAGGCAAACCTGGAAATGGAAAACATAGGAAAGAGGTCAGGAATTACAGATGTAAGTATCACTAACACAATACAAGAGATAAAAGAGAGAATCTCAGGTGTAGAAGATATCATAGAGGAGATTGCCAGGACTGTCAAGGAAAATTTAGAATATAAATAACTCCTAACCCAAAAACATCCAGGAAATCCAGGACACAATGAAAATACCAAATCTAAAAATAATTGGAATAGAGGAGAGCAATGATTCCCAGCTAAAAGGATCTGAAAATGTCTTCAACTAAATCATAGAAGAAAACCTTCCCAACCAAAAGAAGGAATGGCCATAAAGGTACAAGAAGTGTATAGAACACCAAGCAAATGGGACCAGAAAAGTGAATCTTCTTGTCTCATAATAGTCAAAATATTAAACACAGAGAACAAAGACAGAATATTAAAAGATGCAAGGGAAGATGACCAAGTAACATACAAAGAATTACAGCAGACTTCTCAACAGAGATTATGAAAGCCAGAAGAGTCTGTTCACTGTTCATGCAGACTCTAAGAGAACACAAATGCCAGCCCTGACTACTATACCCAGTAAAACACTCAAACAACATAGATGGAGAAACCAAAATATCCCAGGACAAAACAAAATTCAAACAGTATCTATCTATCAATCAAACCTACAGAATATCCTTGAAGGAAAACTCCAACACAAGGAAGGTACCTACACCAAAAAGAAAAAAAAAAAAGGACAAGATATTAATCATCTCACAATAAAGCCAAAAGAGGAGAACACAGCACATAAAACTACCTACGAAAACAAATATAACAAAGCCAGGTGTGGTGACACACCCCTTTAATCCCAACACTCTGGAGACAGAGGCAGGTGGATTTCTGAGTTCAAGGCCAGCCTGGTCTACAAAATGAGTTCCAGGACAGCCAGGGCTATACAGAGAAACCCTGTCTCGAAAAACAAATAAACAAACAAACAAAAAAAACAAAAACAAAAAACAAAAAACAAAAAAACAAAATAACAGAAACCATCAGCCATTGGTCTTTAATATCTCTCAATATTAATGGACTCAACTCACCTATACAAAGGCTTAAGCTGGATATGAAAACAAGATCAAGCATTTTGCTGCATATAAGAAACACACCTCTATAACAAAGACAGATAATATTTCAGAGTAAATGGATGGGAAAAGGCCTTTCAAACAAATGGTACCAGGAAAAAAGCTGGAGTTGCCATCCTAATATCCAATAAAATAGACTTTCAAACAAAAGTTATCAAAAAGGATAAGGAAGGACACTTCATAACCATCAAAGGGAAAAATCCACCGTGAGAAAGTTTCAATTCTGAACATCAATGCCCCAAATACAAGGGCACCCACATTCATAAAAGAAACTTTACTAAGGCTCAAAACAAACATTGAACTACAAATAATATTACTGGGAGCTTTCAACACCCCATTCTCATCAATGGACAGGTCATTGAAGCAGACACTAAACAGAGACACAATGGAACTAATAGAGGTTATGAACCAAATGGATTTATCTATCTATAGAACATTTCACCCCAAAACAAAAAAAAATACACCTTCTTCTTAGCACCTCATGGTACTTTCTCCAAACTCTACCATATAATTGTTCATGAAAATACCCTCAAATGATACAAGGAGATTTAAATAATACCATGCATTCTATCAGATAACAATGACCCTAGGCTGGTCTTCAATAACAACAAAAAGAACAGAAAGCCCACATACACATGAAAACTGAACAATTTGCTACTCAATGATAACTTTGTCAGGGAAGAAATAAAGAAAGAGATTAAAGAATTTCTGGAATTAAATGAAAATGTTGACACATCATACCCAAATCTATGGGGACACAGTGAAAGCAGTGCAGAAAGGAAAATTCAGAGCACTAAATGCCCTGGTAAAGAAACTGGAGAGATTTTACACTAGCAACTTAACAGCATAACTGAGATCTCTAGAACAAAAAGAAGCAAATTCATCCAAGAGGAGTAGACAGAAGGAAATAGTCAAACTCAGTGTCAAAATCAAACAAATTCAAACAAAGTGTAAAATACAATGAATCAACACAACCAAAAGCTGGTTCTTTGAGAGAATAAAAAAGATAAATAAATCCTTAGCCAACCTAAATAAGGGACACAGAAGCAGTATCCAAATTAACAAAATAAGAAATGAAAGAGAGACATAACAACAGAAATGTAGGAAATTCAAAACAAATCATCGCATCCTACTACAAAAGCCTATAATCAAAAAAACTGGAAAATCTAGATGAAATGGATGGTTTTCTAGACAGATACAACATACCAAATGTTGATCAATGAAATAGAATTGAAGACCCAGAAATGAAACCACACACTTATTGACACTTGATCTTTGACAAAGAATTCAAACATATACAATGGAAAAAAAGCATTTGGTTATGGTCTAACTAACTGTCTGTATGTAGAAAAATTAAGTCAAATCGAAGTGGATCAAGAACCTCAACATAAAACCAAATACACTGAATCTAATAAGAAAAGACACTTGAACTCCTTGACACAGGAAGAAATTTCCTATTCAGAACTCCAATATCTCAAGCTCTAAGGCCAAGAATTCATATATGGGACTTCATAAAACTGAAAAGGTAAAGGATATAGTCAATAAGTAAAATAGGCAACCTACAAATAGGAAAATAAATCTTAACTAACCCAACATCCAATAGAAAGTTTATTATTCAAAATATATAAAGAACTCAAGAAGGTAGCCACCAAAAAAAACCAAACAACCCAATCAAAAAATGTTGTATAGAACTAAACCGAGAATTCACAACTGAGGAATCTCGAATGGCTGAGAAGCACATAAAGAAATGTTCAATGTCCTTAGCCATCAGAGAAATGCAAATCGGAATGTCTTTATATTCTACCTTCCACCAATCAGAATGACTAAGATCAAATCCTCGGGTGACAACACATGTTGGTGAGGATGTGGAAGAAAAAATGAACACTTCTCCATTGCTGGTGGGACTGTGAACTGGTACTACCACTCTGGAAATCAATCTGGAGGTTCCTCAGAAAATTGGCAGTAGATCTACTTGAAGACCCAGCTATAGCACTCTTGGGAATATACGCAAATGATGTCCTGCCATGCCACACGGGCTCGTATTCCACTTTGTTCATAGTGGCCTTATTTGTGATAGCCAGAAACTGGGAACTACCCAGAGAGAGTAGATGCAGAACATGTGGTTCATTTATACAATGGAATACTACACAGCTATTAAGAATGAGGACATTGTGAGTTTTGCAAGCAAATGGGTGCAACTAGCAAATATCATCCTGAGTGAGTTAACTCAGAACCAAAAGAACATGCATGGTATGTACTCACTAATAAGGGCATATTTTAGGCAAAAAAAAGTACAGAATACCCAAGATATAATCCACAGAACTCAAAAAGAGCAACAAGCTGAAGTGACCAAGTTAGGATGCCTCACTCCCACTTTGGAGGGAACAGAAAGCAACCACGAGGGGGAGGGAGGGAGGTATTTGGGATGGAAGGGGATTGGGAGGTGCTGTGAGAGTGGAACATGACCTAGTATTGGGTTGAGGAAAATGACTGTAGCACTGAGGGCCAGGAGAAAGAACTGAAACATGCAACCTCAGGAAGAAAGACATTGGGGGAACCCTCTTGAATGCACCAGAGCCCTGGGAGGTGAGAGAATCTCAGGACTCAAAGAGAGGGTTCCTAGATGAAATGCCTTACAGTAGGGAGAGGGAACTTGTAGAGCCCACCTCCAGCAGAATAACAGAATAATCAAGTGAGGGATGGGTTTGCCATCCCACACTCAAACTCTGACCCATAATTATTCCTGTCTGAAAGAACTGCAGGAATAGAAATGGAGAGAAGCCTGAGGAGAAGTTCCAGTGACAGGCCCAAAGTGGGATCCAGCTCAAGGGGAGGTTCCAAGCCCTGACACTATTACTGAGGCTATGGAGAGCTCACAAAAAATGGACAGAGCATGACTGCCCTCCAAAAGACCCTATAAGCAGCTGAAAAAGTCAGATATTTGCACTCAACCAATGGACAGAAGCAGGTGACCCCTGTTGTTGAATTTAGGGAAGGCTGAAAGAAGCTGAGAAGGAGGGCAATCCTGTAGGAGGACCAGCAGTCTCAATTAACCTGGACCCCTGAGATCTCTCAGACACTGAGCCACCAACCAGGCAGCATACACCAGATATTAAGATGCCCTCAACACATATACAGCAGATCTGGTTTCAGTCAGAGAAGATGCACATAATCCTCAAGAGACTATAGGCCCCAAGGAGTTTATATGTCTGGTGGGGTGGCAGGGGTCATCCTTATGGAGACAGTGGGGTGGGGTGGAGTTATGCGATATAGAACCACTGGGGAGGGTTTACCTGGAGGGTAATAAAGTCTGGAGTATAAAGAAAGAAAAGAAATAATAATAATAATAATAATAATAATAATAATAATAATAATGGAGTTTCTGCAACACTCTCATATCTTCATGTTATTTCTTTGTCTGGGGATGCTTAAACGATCTTCAACACTACAATAGGTTGTGTCATTTTTAATAACTTTCTCTTAAATCTCAGTGGGATATCTGTGACCTTGTAAGACTTGGATCTACATATTAGGGGAAAAAAACATCATGTGGAAGACATCTTGTTCAGTTACTAGTGAAAGTTAACCTTAGTCAGCTTGAATCATAGCTTTAGGCCTTTCAGAATGCTTTACTGTCTGAGTATAGGGAAATGATTTCCTAGGCAGCCCTAGATGAGCAAGGCAATTATATAGCCCTCTTGTGAAAATATTTTAAGCTGAATAGAATTCAAATAAGCTAGTATCTCAGAGAAAATGGTCTCCGAAGCTCCAAAGATAACTTCACAATGTCCTTCCAATTTTCCTATGACAAAGCACTTGTATTTTTGTTTTTTTTGTTTTTTTTTCTTTTGATGCTAACTAAACTCTTTAGCAATCACCATATTTTGGGTTTAAATTTTACATGTATTCTCTGCCCCCTGACCCTTGAGATGCTATAAGATTTATGAATCTTTCTGCTCTCTCACTTTTGAATTTCAATTCATTCTTTAGGCAAACTCACTTGAAGTTTGCCTAAAAGTAGTCAGAAATACCCATCCAGCAGCCTGAATACTCTGCTGCCTTACAATTTCCTTCAATTAAACTTGTAAGTCACATTTAATCTTAAAATTCCATATACTCTCAGAAGACTGATAAAATCATATTCAAATTCTTAGATATGATGTCATAAGAGTGTTCTTTTGTCCATTGTGTAATAGCATCCTCATCTCTATCAATATTTTCCTTCTTCTCTGCAATCATATCAACAGTACATGTTTCTAAGCTCTGAAAAAAATGCTACCATTCAGCTGTACTTACAGTGTTCTAGGATTTTCGAGCTTAAAGCTCCAGACTGTTAAACAATTCTCCAATAAAGCAAACCCAAGGCCTTTGAACATTGTTGTTCATAATAAAAAAATTCCATTTCTCAATAATAACTTACTCTGACACATTCAGCTATTATTTGGAATTCCTGAGAGTTAACATACAAAATTAAAACATGTTGTTTCAGAATATTAGAGACTCAGTTTTATTTTCTGTTGGCATCATAACTTTAAGGATAATGTCAAGGCAATACCTTATGTTAAGTGTGTGTGATAAAACAAAACTTTTTACCTTATGGACAGGGAACAATAGGAAAAGGGAAAGGCACATGAGTTTTATTATTGTATTCTAGTGCATGCTCACAATACCTTAAAGAATTCCCAAATTGTGTGAATTATTGAATAATTTTCTATCTCCATTTGACTATGGTGAACACCATGCCTTTAAAGGTTGGGCCTCAGGAAGTCATTAATTTAATCTGTAGCAAGAATCAAAAAAAAAAAGTCAGAGACACACAAACGAAAAAGATAGCAAATTGTCTAATGAGTGCAAATCTTCTGTCATCAGGAAAATATAAATTAAACTGTAAAGAAATATTAGATTTTAAATGTAAGAATATCTAGCCATAAATTGTTGATTAAAATAAATATTGTTGAGGACATAGAATATCTGAAATTAATATTTATTTCTTATATGAACTTAAAATGACAGGGTGACATTTCCAAAAACGTAGGCTTTTTCTTTAAGAGCTAAATATTAATTTTTCACATGACCTCACCATGACACAGCTAAGTATTTATACAGGAGAAAAGAATATATATGTGTATGTAAAGAATTCAATGTTAAACTTCTAGCACCCTTGTTCAAAGTAGTCTAAGGCTATGAATACAAAATATTCTTAAAATGAATGATTTAAACCAAATTTCAATGTGTCTATATAATAGAATATTAATGAGAAATGGAAAAAACTTAACTTCTCATATAACCATATGCATAAATCTCAAAATAGATGGGAAACTTTTTTTAAATACAGTTTAATAATTTTTATATAAAATTCTATGGTCCAAAAATGGTTAAAAATGACCAAATTCAGATCATTGTAGGAAGAGTGGGGATTGGAAAATGGACCAAAAAAAAAAAACCCACAAAAGTTACTGGGTGTATGATGAATATGTTTATTATTATGACTCTGATCATCACATTTTAATGCTTATAACATACCTAAATGTTTAATTTAAGCAGGTGATATTTATCATGCTCAAATAGATCTTAATAAGGATAACACATTTTTAAAAGGAGAGGCAAGAGCGAGGACAGTAAATCAGTGGGTAGACTGCTTGTTTCAAAAACATGAGGGGCTGTGTTTGATACCAAAATTTAATATAAAAGGTCAAGTATAGCAGGAAGCACTTTTAATCCCAGGAGCTATAGGCCCTAATCAAAGTACCTTTACCCCAAAATAAAGGAGATAGATACAGAGTATGGCACCCAAGTTTGACATGCAAATGCATGTGCACACTAACAAATACATGCACATGTATACATGTTGCCCATATATGTATCTACACAAATGTGAACATGTGCACATTCACAAATACACACACACACACACATATGTGTGTGTGTGTATATATATATGCAAGCAAATAAAAAAATAAAACCAGAGATTTATGATAGCATATTTAAAAATATTTAATGTAAGTATTTAAATTCACAGTAAAAAATTAAGATACAAGAATAGAAGAATAGATAAGTTAGTGTATAACAAAGAATCTAAAACTTGATAACACAGAATAAACATTGAATAAAAGAAGTATAACATAAAAACTGGATCAAAGACTTATTTATTTAATATTATGGAATAGTATTAAAATAAACTAACAAACATATTAATAAATGAAATGTTTTATATTAAACACAATGCTAAATTTTTCAAAATATAGTCAAGAAAAGTAGAAAAGGAACACAGGGGCAAAGGACAAAGAATCTCTTGAGAAAGGCATAATGCTCTGACAGGTAAGATGATAAAAATCCAGGCATTTTAACTTGAGGGGAGGGGAGAAGGAATTAATACAGAAAATGGATAAATAAAAGATAAATGATAGCTGGGAGTGGTGGTGCATGCCTTTAATCCCAGCACTCAGGAGGCAGAGGCAGGCAGATTTCTTTCTTTTTTTTGAGGGGGGGTCTCTGTAGATTATTTTATTTCATTGAGTTTGTGAATATTTTGTTTTTTTTTAAATTGGGGTAACTTCTTTTATTATTCTTTTTTAAATTTTTTTATTAGGTATTTTCTTCATTTACATTTCCAGTGCTATCCCAAAAGTCCCCCATACCCTCACCCATAAAGTAATCCTTCAACAAACCTAAAAGAAGACAGTCACAAGAACAGAATGCCAACTCTAACAACAAAAATAATAGGAAGCAATAATTACTTTTCCTTAATATCTCTTAATATCAATGGACACAATTCCCCAATAAAAAGACATAGACTAACAGATTGGCCACACAAACAGGACCCAACATTTTGCTGCTTACAGGAAACCCATGTCAGGGAAAAAGACAGACACTACGTCAAAGTGAAAGGCTGGAAAACAATCTTCCAAGCAGATGGTCTGAAGAAACAAGCTGGAGTAGCCATTCTAATATAGAATAAAATCAACTTCCAACCCAAAGTTATCAAAAAAGACAAGGAGATTCACTTCTTACTCATCAAAGGTAAAATGTTCCAAGAGGAACTCTCAATTCTGAATATCTATGCTCCAAATACAAGGGCAGCCACATTCATTAGAGGAACTTTAGTAAAGCTCAAAGCACACATTGCACCTCACACAATAATCGTGGGAGACTTCAACACACCACTTTCATCAATGGACAGATCGTGGAATCTTTCTTTTTTTTTTAATTAGTTAATTTATTTATTTTTCAATGTTTTATTAGATTAGACATTGAGTAAATATAAAATGTTCTTTTCCTGAAACAATATTGATAAATTGTGAAATCCATGTGCAAAATTGAATTTTGATACATATATCTTACCTACAATTCAATCAAAATAGATATGTATCAAAAGATGGCCTAATCGGCCATCACTGGAAAGAGAGGCCCATTGGACACGGAAACTTTATATGCCCCAGTACAGGGGAACACCAGGGCCAAAAAATGGGAATGGGTGGGTAGGGAAGTGGGGGGGGGGAGGATATGGGGGACTTTATATAATTGAGTAAAGTACATAATAATAAAAAAAAGAATTATAGTATGTGTATATACTAGTTTCTCTAGTGGAATAGTCCTGCTATAATTAATATATATATTTAAATAGCATTTATTTGATTGGTTTACAGGATACAGTCTGAGTGGCCTAACAATTGTCATATACACACTAGAGAAGCATGATGATTCAGCAATTTGGAGCTAGTGCTGAAAGTAGTGACAGTTCTTGGAGAAGTCCTTATCTTCAGTTTACACTGGAAGTCTGAATATTCTGGGTTCTCCTATTAGGGAAGGAATACAGTAGCAACAGCTGTAGTGATAACAATATTTATGAACTTTCAAATGGGAGAGATGAACTCTGAAAAGACACATAGGTAATGAGGCAAGAAGAATGCAAAGCTTTTCCCTTTAGACTTCTCTTTGCCATATGGAGTTGAAGCTCCCATTTGGAACTTCCCACATGAAAAGACATCATCAAGAAAATCTACCATAGCTATACCCAGCAGATTATCTCTTTATTGATTCAAGATCCAGTCATGTTCACAACCAAGAGGTGCCATCACAAGAGTCTTAGAAGAAACCATTAGAAAAATTCCTTATGACCTTAGATTTTTATGATGGATTCTTTTAGACATTACACCAAAATTATGAGCACTGGAGAAAGACCAACAATATCAACTATGGACCCCAGAGATCTCTCAGACACTAGACCATCAACCAGACAGCATACACCAGCTGATATGAGGCCCCCAAAACATATATAGCAGAGGACTGCCAGGTCTGGACTCAGTCAGAAAAGATGCACCTAACCCTCAAGAGACTGGAGGCTTCCGGGAGTGGGGAGGTCTGGTAGGATAGGGGGTAGAGACATCCTCATGGAGAAAGGGGGTGGGGAAGAGGTATGGGTTGTGGAACAGTTGGAGGGTGGACCTGGAAGGGGATAAAATCTGGATTGTAAAAAAAGATTAAATAAAATTTTAAAAAGGAAAAATGATATTAATAAGTAAAATTGATTACATGTATGCATCAAAGTATATTATCTAAAATTGAACAACCCATAAAATTGGATGAAATAATTCTCCTTCATGTATTTGATAAGATTTTAGTGTGCACATAATTTTAAAACTCAACAACCAAAGGTGAATAACTGAATGCCAATTAGAAAAGCACTTATATAGGTTTTAAAAAATACAATGAGACAATAAACACAGAGGATAAAGTTTTAATCTCATTAAATATTAGAAACATGTAAGTCTGGAACACAATGAGTGATTGCTTACATGAGCTAAGATAACAAAATAATATTTATATTTGAAAACATAGAGTATTAATATTTGAAAATATCACATAGTTGATGACTAAGGAAGAAACTGGAAACATAATGTATTGCTGGTGAGAATACAAAATTGTTCAGCAGCTGTAAATAATTTTGTGCCAACAATCCCACTCACAAGGAAAATGCCACTGCTACACAATGATGAGTCACATGTAATATATTGGTACAATGGGACAATAAGGGAAATGACAGTTTTTGATTCCTGATGAAGTCATACTCATCATGACAAATTCTAAAGCATAATTTGTGTATTCATGGTGATGCTTGAATAAGCAATTGTGCTGTGTTACATAAAAGTATAGCATTCTTAGCTATTTTTACTTGATAATGATAAGTAACTGTTAATGATTTATTTATTTGATATCTTATATTATTATTATTTTAACATCCACTTCTGTTACTTGTTAAAATTACATTGTAAAACAGTACTAAAAGTAATATCAAGCTTCAAACAGTAGTCTAATACATCTGTATTAGTCAGATTTCTCTAGACTTATTGAATATATATATATATATATATATGTATTCATATCATGTATCTGTTTTAATATATTAAGGAGATTTATTATACTTGCCTACAGGCTGTGGTTCAGCTAATCCAACTATTGTTGTCTACAAATGAAAGGCCTAATAATTCTATAGTTGCTCAGAGCTCAAAGCTAGATGTCTTATTTCGTCCTGCATATACACCAGAATTCTGAAGAAGTAGGCTCTAATGACAGTGAAGGAATGGACTTTCCAAAAATTCTAATCAGGCAAATAGAGCAAGTTTTCTTGAAGTACCATTTTTCTTTATATAGTATGCCAGTGGAAAGTGTATCTCAAATTAAAGGTGAGTCTTCTCATCTCAAAAGATCTCCATTAAAAGTGGGTCCCTAAGAAAGCCAACATTTTCAAATGCCCCTGACTCTTGGGGGCTCCCAGGAAGTAAGTCACCAACCAAAAACTATACATGGGCTGGTCCACAGCTCCAGGCACATATGTAGCAGAGGACTGCCTTGTCAGGCCTCAGTGGGAGAGAATGTGCCTAATCTTTTAGAGACTTGATGCCTCAGGGAAGGGTGATGGAAGCGGGGGAACACCATTTCAGAGGTGAAGGGGTAGATGAGGTGAACAACTCTGTGAGAGGGGGACCAATGAGGGGTAAGATTTGTGATGCAATAAATAAATAAATAAATAAATAAATAAATAAATAAATAAATAAATTTTAAAGTAGGTCTTTCCACTTCTATTGATTTAATTAAGAAAAATCCCTCACAAGTGAACCCAGCCACTTTGGGTTTAGTTATTTCAGGAGGTAGTCAAGTTGACAATTAATAGTAGTCATTGCAACATATTTTACTGGAGCTACTACATTACATAAAGAGAATTTATTAATTAACCCACACCATGTGAATTCATGTGTCTATACTTTGTAGAAGAAAGAAACCTAATAGCCTATTTCTCATAGTGTGTTTGTGTCTTTAATCAACATTTTGACTGCACATTCAGAATTGAAAACAGATATACACATACATTTTTTATACGAATGATCAAACTAAGACTATGCAGAGAAATAAAATTGTAGACACCATCTACATTCAAATTATGATGAAGAAATTACATTATATTCAAGTCATACAATAACATTTGAACATAAATATTTTAATTATCTACATATATTGCAATACAAAACAAACCAAAATAATTGTGGTAAATGGAAGAAGCCAGACACACAAATATGCCTATTATTAGATTTTGCTGGACATGAAATTTTCAGAATGGATAAATTCAGAAACAGAGTAAACATTGGCATTTTCCAAAATATAAAGGGAGAGAAAACTGGGTAGTAACCTCTCATGTTTTAGGTGGCAGTGCTGTAAAGTATAGATCTAGATAGGATAGAAGTTTTTATAGATCTGAAATTATCCCAAATAACACAAAATTACTGATTTTTATGATAGTTTATTTATGATCTTTGAATTTCACCATAACAAAAGTGGTACATATTCATATATGGTCATTTATGATGGACTATCTTTGTAATAATACATGTTACTGAGCACAGGAACCCCAATGGAAGAGTTAGGGGAAGGACTGAAGGAACTGTAGGGTTTGCAACCCCATAGGAAGAACAACCAATATCAATCACCCAGACCCGCCCTCCCAGAGCTCCCAAGGACTAAACCACCCACTAGAGAGTACACTTGGGGGAGGACCCATGGCTCCAGCTGCATATGTAGCAGAGGACTGGCTTATCTGGCATCAATGGGAGGGGAGGCCCTTGGTCCTGTGGAGGCTTGATGCCCCAGCATAGAGGAATTCTAGGGTGGTGAGGAGGAAGTGAGTGGGTGAGTTGGGGATTACCCTCATAGAAGCAGGGGGAAGAGAAGTGATAGTGGGTTTGAGGAGGGGAAACTAGGAAGGGGGATAACATTGAAATATAAATAAATAATCTAACCAATAAAAATAGTATATATTATTGGAAAAAGCCACTTAGCCCATTGGTTCAAACAAGTAGAACTGGAGTTATAAGAACACAGTAAATCCTTTGGCAGCTTAACTTTTACCATGTTTATATATTAGTTTCACAATAAAACATTAAATATAAAATGTGTGTAGGGAAGAGGCACTGGAAAAGTTGTAGAAGTTAAGTTTGCTAGTAAATGTGATCTTGCATAAAAGAGAGTAAGAGAAAGAAAGGACAATTTCTGTCAATGTTACATGAAAAAAAGGAATATGTTGAACATATTTTAAAGAGATCTTCGGGAATAAGAATAGAATACAAAGACAGAGATTTGCTACCATGAAATGTAGGACCTAGAAGAAAGAAAAGCCAGCACACCACATATACTTTGGAGTAGATAATGTATCCCTATATCCATAGATCAATATATTTCTCAATCCTCAGCAGAATAGCTTCTTCTTGGAGTAGATCAGGATTAACAAAGTTACCCTCAACTTGTCAAAAAGAGAGTTCTCAGCTCTCCCCCAACCTCCACCCCCCTCTGCCCAGGGAGTCCTCAGCCTTGAAATGGTTATCTATATGTCACACACTTCAAGATTTAGCAATCACCCAATAAGAGGGGGAAGTAAAACTCTGTACCAGAGGTGATAAATACAAGGAAATAGTCTTTCCAGTTATAATAAGACACTTACTTGAACAGCGAGTGAGTGACTGTGAACTCTCAGTGTAGACAAAAATCCCAGTAAGCCGAGGAGGAAATAGGTACATAATCTCCCCAAAACTCAAAACTGCTGAGAGAGAGAGAGAGAGAGAGAGAGAGAGAGAATATAACTGAATTGTCTTTAATGGTGTAACCTGAACTGCTTGTAGATTGACCAAATATAAAAGGAATACAAATTGGATGCAATGGGTTTAAACAAACAAACAAACAAAAAGTTGAAGTTGTATGTTTTGGGAGGTCAGAGTGGATATGAAAAGAATAGGAAGAGGGGGTTAATTAAAATGCACTTGTATGATTTTATAATCATGAAAATATATGTTTATATACTCATAAGTATAGACAATAACACTTATTGAAAAAAGAAGCCATAATTTCAAAGGATAGCAGAGAGGAATGTAAGTGTGGACTTTGAGATAGGGTAAGGGGAAATGTTATATTTATATTATAATCTCCAAAAATAAAATAAATACATAAATAATACTGGAGTAGGAGCTGAAGAGATGTCCTATTTATGAAGAACATTTATAGCTCTTTCTGGAAAACAAAGTTCAGTTCCCAGTACTCTCATAGCAGCTCAAAGGAGCATCTAATTCCAGTTTCAGAGATCTGATGCTCTGTTCTGTAATCATTTTGCTCCTGAAATTAAGTGGTGCATATAAACTCAAAAAGACACAAACAGATATATATAAAAAAAAAAGAGTGTAGGATAATATATTACTCTATGGGATTTAATATTAAAAGAAAGTGTGCATTCTCAATTTTTGCCATTGAAGAGTGCCTAAGTTATACTATCAATTTGTGCCACTTAGTAAAATACAGATGGACTGGCTTTGTCAAGCACATAATCTTATGATGGCTCCCCTAACTCTTTGACACACTCAGAGTACGGGGTCTGTTTGAAAGGGAATTCATTAATTTTTCTTGATCAATTATTTTTCTAACTATGCACATATTTCAACTATGCAATATCAGCAAAAGAAACTTTTATTTGAAAAATAAGTATCTCATATGGATAACCATGCAAAACTAGACAGCACACATAAAAAGTAATGATAAATTATTCAATTTTACTGTTTGGAAGGAAAAATTTGTGTTCAAATAGAACAAATTAAGCAACTTAAATTAAAAAGAGAAAAACCAAACAACAACAGAGATTGTGAAAGGGCAAGATATTTTAGAACAAGACAAAGAAAACAAAAGCCAATTGAATTCTTTCAAATAATTCATTTTCAGCTTGGATAACATCCCTGTAAAGATTTTTCCCATACAAATTAATCATATAAAAGTCCCAGGCTGTGATAATTCTAACTCAAAGCTAGGTTGTCTTGCTAAATAGAATATGACAGGGATATGAAACTCTGCTATACTACAAGAAATAATTAGTTGAGAACTAACTTGATAATTTTATTACTGAGAAAAATGAACTAATATCAACTTTTACTTTAATTATGTATAAGGAAGAAGTATAATTACCTGCACAGATAGTAATCAGGAAAAACGAAAATATAATACTTTGTTATCTTGTAGATAACAAGCTAGTCTATTTAAACTGTTCACTCCTTGTATACTAAAGATAACAAATTAGTTACTGTAATGCCTTTAGTGGGAAGCTTGAACCAGTCCCACTAAAATCAGGGACTAGACAAGGCTGTCCACTCTCTCCCTACCTATTCAACATTGTACTTGAAGTCCTAGCCAGAGCAATTAGACAACAAAAGGAGATCAAGGGGATACAAATTGGAAAGGAAGAAGTCAAAATATCACTTTTTGCAGATGATATGATAATATATATATGTGACCCTAAAAATTCCCACCAGAGAACTCCTAAGCCTGATAAACAGCTTCAGTGGAGTAGCTGGATATAAAATTAATTCAAACAAGTCAATGGCCTTTCTCTACAAAAAGGACAAACAGGCTGAGAAAGAAATTAGGGAAACAACACCCTTCTCAATAGCCACAAATAATATAAAATACCTAGGCGTGACTCTAACTAAGGAAGTGAAATATCTGTATGACAAGAACTTCAAGTCTCTGAAGAAAGAAATTAAAGAAGATCTCAGAAGATGGAAAGATCTCCCATGCTCATGGATCAGCAGGATCAATATAGTAAAAATGGCTATCTTGCCAAAAGCAATCTACAGATTCAATGCAATCCCCATCAAAATTCCAACTCAATTCTTCAACGAATTAGAAAGGACAATCAGCAGATTCATCTGGAATAACAAAAAAACCTAGGATAGCAAAAACTCTTCTCAAGGATAAAAGAACCTCTGGTGGAATCACCATGCCCGACCTAAAGCTGTACTACACAGAAATTGTGATAAAAACTGCATGGTACTGGTATAGCGACAGACAAGTAGACTAATGGAACAGAATTGTGGACCCAGAGATGAACCCACACACCTATGGTCACTTGATCTTTGACAAGGGAGCTAAAACCATCCAGTGGAAAAAAGACAGCATTTTCAACAAATGGTGCTGGCACAAATGGCTGTTATCATGTAGAAGATTGAGAATTTATCCATTACTATCTCCTTGTACTAAGGTCAAATCTAAGTGGATTAAGGATCTTCAAATAAAACCAGAGACACTAAAACTTATAGAGGAGAAAGTAGGGAAAAGCCTCGAAGATATGGGTACAGGGGAAAAATTCCTGAATAGAACAGCAATGGCTTGTGCTGGAAGATCGAGAATCGATAAATGGGACCTCATAAAATTGCAAAGCTTCTGCAAGGCAAAAGATACTGTCAATAAGACAAAAAGACCACCAACAGATTGGGAAAGGATCTTTACCTATCCCAAATCGGATAGGGGACTAATATCCAATATATATGTAAAGAACTCAAGAAGGTTGACTCCATAAAATCAAATAACCCTATTAAAAATGGGGCTCAGAACTGAACAAAGATTTCTCACCCGAGGAATACCGAATGGTAGAGAAGCACCTGAAAAAAATGTTCAACATCCTTAATCATCAGGGAAATGCAAATCAAAACAACCCTGAGATTCTACCTCACACCAGTCACAATGGATAAGATCAAAAATTCAGGTGACAGCAGATGCTAGCGTGGATGTGGAGAAAGAGGAACACTCCTCCATTGTTGGTGGGATTGCAAACTTGTACAACCACTCTGGAAATCAGTCTGGCGGTTCCTCAGAAAATTGGACATAGTACTACCGGAAGATCCAGCAATATCTCTTCTGGGCATATATCCAGAAGATGCCCCAACCGGTAAGGAGGACACATGCTCCACTATGCTCATAGCAGCCTTATTTTTAATAGCCAGAAGCTGGAAAGAACCCAGATGCCCCTCAACAGAGGAATGGATACAGAAAATGTGGTACATTTACACAATGGAGTACTACTCAGCTATTAAAAAGAGTGAATTTATGAAATTCCTAGCCAAATGGATGGACCTGGAGGGCATCATCCTGAGTGAGGTAACCCAATCACAAAGGAACTCTCACAATATGTACTCACTGATAAGTGGATATTAGCCCAGAAACTTAGGATACCCAAGATATAAGATATAATTTGCTAAACACATGAAACTCAAGAAGAACTAAGACCAAAGTGTGGACACTTTGCCCCTTCTTAGAATAGGAAACAAAACACCCATAGAAGGAGTTACAGAGACAAAATTTGGAAGTGTGATGAAAGGATGGACCATCTAGTGATTGCCATATCCAGAGATCCATCCCATCATCAGCTTCCAAACGCTGACACCATTGCATACACTAGCAAGATTTTGCTGAAAGGACCCAGATATAGCTGTCTCTTGTGAGACTATGCCAGGGCCTAGCAAACACAGAAGTGGATGCTCACAGTCAGCTATTGAATGGACCATAGGGCCCCCAATTGAGGAACTAGAGAAAGCACCCAAGGAACTAAAGGGAACTGCAACCCTATAGGTAGAACAACAATATGAACTAAGCAGTACCCCGATGCTCTTGTCTCTAGCTGCATATGTATCAAAAGATGGCCTAGTCGGCCATCACTGCAAAGAGAGGCCCATTGGACTTGCAAACTTTATATGCCCCAGTACAGGGGAACACCAGGGCCAAAAAAAATGGATATGGGTGGGTAGGGGAGTGGGGAGGGAGGTTGTGGGGAATTTTGGTATAGCATTGGAAATGTAAATGAGCTAAATACCTAATAAAAAATGGGAAAAAATTAACAAATTAGTTACTGTGATGTCATCAAAATCTCACTCTACAGTAAAATGCTAGGAGAAAATAATAAACTTTCCCCAGTAGAATATTCGATTTCTTTTTCTGTAGGTATTCAGGTAAATAAGGGAAATTAGTGAAAGTAGATTTGGGAATTCTTATCATGATATTATGACAATGGCATCAGGGCAAAGTGGCAAATTATCAGAAGCTTCAATCTACTACAAAAACTATTAGAGCTGTTAAAATAATATCATGCTTCTGTTTCATCTATTGCCATTGCCCTTTTAGTGCTGAAGCAATAGGTCTTCTCTGGATTTTGATATCAATATCTACAGTGGATATTTGGAGTGGGTCTGCACACTAAACTGTGATGTTACATTCACAGAGATTTGTGTCAACCCAATCAGCCACAGTATGCACATAGCAGCAGAATTGGCAGTAAACCAGAACTACTCAGCTGCCCAAATCACAGGCTGGTCAGCTCAAATATATGACAAGGCCAAGATTTCAAGCCGCAGATACTTCAAAATGAAAAATCCTACAGTATTTTGTTAGAAGTATTAAAATGTGTATGTCCAAAGAAAAGGAGAGGGTATACACTTCTGTTTGAGAGTCTGACATTCGAGTTGTCAAGTGACTGGCACAAATTTCCCCATGTCTATGTAAAGTGCTAGAGAAAATGGCCATGTTATATAGTTTTCTATTTCAAGTCCAAGCCAGGTCTGCAGTGAGGAAGCCAGAAGCCTGATGGTCTAGTTGGGCAATGAAGATTCCTGTTAAAGAAATTCCTTTGAAGTGTATGCTAAGATCAAATTGAATTAATTTATTTCATCCATTTCACAAATACTTTGAAATTATGAGGGCCAATACATACAGTTTGATATGAACTACTAAGATGGTTAACATTGATTGTCCACCTGACAGTTTCTCAAATCACTGAGGAGATCAGTCTCTCCGCATGCCCGTGAGAGTTTATCTAGCTTTAAGATAGTTTGTAATATTGTCCCATGATCTGAGGTCCTGGACTAATGAAGAAGGAGAATATAATGTGAGCACAAACCTTCATTCTCTGCTATCTGATTATGGAGAAAATGTCCACAGTTGCCTCATGTCCCTTCCATTATAATTTCTCCATCATGATGACCATATCCTGAAACTGCGAGCAAAAACAAATCTTTCTTCCTTAAGTTCATTTTATCAGAGCAAAGGGAACAACAACTAATACAATCACATTGAGATGATAAGGCAGGATCTTGCATTCTTTCATTCTTTGTGGTTCTTTTGACTTAACTTATACGCAAACTTTTGTACTTTGTAGATGTACACATGGTGAAAACACCTGAAATTTAATGTCTGTGAAAAAAATGAACCAACCCCTTGAATCTTGCCAAATTTTTCTACTAACTAGGTGAATGAGGATTTGGCTCTGTCATTTTCTAATTTGGCCACTGGTGGGGGGGGGGAGTTATAGAGGGGCAAAAATGGAAATTCTACAAACCTTTTAGACATAGGGGAAAATTATTATTCTTGATATAATGTAATATCAAAGCCATTTAATTAAGGATACAAAAGGAAATGAAAAGGAGACTATTCAAATAATGAATTGTATGAGAGAACAAAGAGAAAGTAAAGTAAACATGTGTGGCTGGAATCAATGAAAAACAGTTGGAAGAATCCTATGACTAAACATAAGTACTACAGAATATAAGTGATGGGAGGGGAGATTACTGCTTTGATCATATAAACCTAGAGCTTTGTAATAACTCTTTAGAGAAAGGGTAAGCATTTAATACCAAATGAGGTAAGCTTAAACCCAACAAAAAGATGATGAAAAGAAAACCTCTAAAATCTCAAATTATGCAACCTTTTCCCTGTGGTTGATTCAAAATATCCCATAGATATTAATAAATGTTTAAATAAATCACAGAGGCTTTGGTAAACCAGCAACTTGTCAAAGTACTCAGTGAACATCCAGGAAGAATATTCTGAGTCACTTAGAGTTTCAGGTTGGAAGAGAAAAGTTTTAAGTTGAAGCAGGTGAAGTTGAAACCAATTCTAGATAATCCTAGAAAAGTATATATTTTCCCCAATTTTCTAGCACAATGGGTACTTGCAAGACAAAAAAATGGCCAATGGGATTGTAAGTACAGGGAAATAGTGGGACTCAACTTGACCTATTTTATGAGTTTTCATATTATATTAAGATATTCAAGAGTAGAATTTATTGAATATATGTTCATATATAATATATAATATGAAACTTAGATATTTATATATAAATAAAGGGGACTTATTAGAAGAACAACATATTGGCTGTTTTCTAGATTATCTGACAATAGCTGCCTATGAACAGAATGTCTAAGAATCCAGTAATTCTTCAGTCTGTGAGGTTGGATATCTCAGCTGTTCTTCAGTATATGATAAAGTCCAATATACCTGCAAATGTAGGTTCTAATGTCAGTGAAGGAATAGACTTGCCATGAAGATGTGAGCAAGCAGGCCCTGCTTCCATGTCCTTATATAGGCTTCCATTAAAAGTTGTGGCCCAGATTAGAGGTGGATATTCCCACCTCAAAATACCTGAATTAAAGGTGATTTTTTTCTTACTCAAAGATCTGGGTAAGAAATGGTTCTTTATTTTTTAATTTAATTTTTAAATATATTTTCATTCCATATATTATTGCCCCCATCTACCCTCCTACTGTTCAACATCCCATACCTCCTCCCTAACCCCCTGTCTCCATGTGGATGTCCCCACCCCACCCCCACCCCAACTCTCCTCTAAATTCCCTGGGGCCTCCAGTTTCTTGAGGGTTAGGTGCATCATCTCTGAATGAACACAGACCAGAACCAGCAGTCCTCTACTGTATGTGTGTTGGAGGCCTCATATTAGCTGGTGTATGCTGTCTGTTTGGTGGTCCAGTGTTTGAGAAATCTCAGGGGTCCAGATTAGTTGAGACTTCTGGTCCTCCCACAGGATCGGCCTTCTCCTCAGCTTCTATCAGCCTTTCCTAATTCAACAAGAATCAGCTGTTTCTGTCCATTGTTTGGGTGCAAATATCTGCATCTGACTCTTTCAGCTGCTTGTTGGGTCTTTCAGAGGCAGTCATGGTAGGACCCTTTTTGTGAGCACTCCATAGTCTTAGTAATAGTTTAGGCCTTGAGACCGCCCTTGATCTGGATCCCACTTTGGGCCTGTTGCTGGACCTTCTTTTCCTCAGGCTCCTCTCCATTTCCATTCCTGTAATTCTTTCAGACAGGAACAGTTATGGATCAGAGTTTTTACTCTTAAATAGCAACCTGCTCCCTCATTTGATGCCCTGTCTTCCTGAAGGAGATGGGCTCTATAAGTTCCTTCTCACTACTGTAGGGCATTTCATCTAAGGTCCCTTTGCTTTGAGTCCTGGGAGTCTCTCACCTTCCAGGTCTCTGGTGTGTTCTTGAGGGTCCCCCCAACCTCCTATCTCATGAAGTTGCCTGTTTCCATTCTTTATGCTGGCCTTCAACCTTTTCTTTCACCCAACACCATATCAGATTCCCCCACACACACACACACACTCTCTCTCTCTCCTGTCCACTTTTCCTCCCAGATCCCTCTCTTCTTCCTATTTGAATTTAAGCAAAAATCTCTCACAGATGTGCCCTTTATTTTTTGGGTTTTGGTTAGATGACAACTAAGAATAGACATCATAGTTATGATCTCAATGAATATGTTCCAGCAGCAGCTATAATCTAAGGAAAAGAAGCAGATTAGAGTAAAACTAATGTTGATGACATGAAATTTCTTTGTCATCTATTATCAGAAAGTTGCTAATATAAAGACGGAAGGACAAATTTAACAATATGTGGCTTACTTGTTGCCATCCATTCAGAATACATTTTTGGTTGATTAACCATTCCCCTTCTTATTTAATAATTTCATCTCTCAGTAAATAATGTTAATGATCAGGTCCTAGTAAATTGGAATTCTACTACAATCAAAAAATATCAGTTAATTAATACACATGTTATGAAAATGTAGTTTAAAATCTCATATGTAAACCAGATAGAGATCAAAGCCTTCGGGAGTCTAGTAAAGAGATCATGATTTCAATTGAAATGTGAGAATTTACATATAAGATGTTATTATAAATAACTTTGAACCAATTCTGTGAAAATAATAAAAACATGTTAAAATAAAGAAGGACATTCCTGGACTGAATTAATGACTCAGTACTTTAAAAGTTAAAGCTTACAACCAAAAAGACAAAAATCACATCCTTTTTATTTCTACCAAAAGGGGGAATCAAACCTATAATTATGATAAATAGTATCCCTCATTCTTGATTGTTTTGATTAATTCATCTCTCAAACAATGCATCCTGAGCACATTTGAACATACTGATGATTTTGGTTTCATGCTGATGGTCATGCAGTGGTCATTCCTATCTATCACTTTACCATTTACTACATATTTATTATTCAACATTCTATTGTATGACTGTAATATCTCAGCATTTCTAGTTTTGCTTCTCAATGATTTATACCATTTGATCAAAGTAAAATAATAGCCTTATTAGAATAAATCAAGGAATTACATTATACTGTATCACTTACTTTTTTGTCATACAGATGAAAAATAACTCCACTGTCTTTTTTCCTAGAATATTTATCATTGTCTTAGTTAGGGTTTTATTGCTGGGAAGCAAAACCATGACTAAGGCAACTCCTATGAAGAGCAGCATTTAATTGGGACTGGCTTCTAGTTTCAGAGGTTCTGTCCATTATCATCTTGGTGGGAAGTATGGCAGCATCCAACATACATGGCACTAGAGAAGGAACTGAGAGTTCTACATCTGAATCTGAATGAAACAGAGGGAAACTGTCTTCTATTGGCGGCAAAGAGGAGGTTCTCAATCCACAATGGGCAAAGCTTGAGCATAGGAGCCCTCAAAGGCCACCTACACAGTGACAAACTTCCTCTAACAAGGCTACAGCTCTTCTAATAAGTCCAAACCTTCTGCTAATGCCATTCCCTATGGGCCAAGCACATTCAAACTACCACAATCATCTTCTATTTTATGACACCAATCAGGAATTTTTCCACAAAAACAAAGAAAAACGCCCTATATTCCTAGAAGTAAGGGTTAAAATTCATAGAACAAGATATAAATATATACTCGAGCCCGAGTGTACCTTGCCAGCAGACTCGCCTAACACCCGCAAGGGCCCACACAGGATTCCCCACGGGATCCTAAAACCTCTGGTGAGTGGAACACAGCGCCTGCCCAATCCAATCGCACAGAACCTGAGACAGCAGGAAATAAGGAAGCAGGCTACCCGGGGCCTGACCTGGGGCACAAGCCCCTTCCACTCCACTCGAGCCCCAGGGTACCTTGCCAGCGGACTCGCGTGACACCCACAAGGGCCCACACAGGATTCCCCACGGGATCCTAAGACCTCTGGTGAGTGGAGCACAGCGCCTGCCCCAATCCAATCGCGCGGAACCTGAGACAGCGGGAAATAGGGAAGCAGGCTACCCGGGGCCTGACCTGGGGCACAAGCCCCTTCCGCTCCACTCGAGCCCGAGTGTACCTTGCCAGCAGACTTGCCCGACACCCGCAAGGGCCCACACAGGATTCCCCACGGGATCCTAAGACCTCTGGTGAGTGGAAAACAACATCTGCCAGGAGTCTGGTTCGAACACCAGATATCTGGGTACCCTCCCTGCAAGAAGAGAGCTTGCCTGCAGAGAATACTCTGCCCACTGAAACTAAGGAGAGAGCTACCCTCCCAGGTCTGCTTATAGAGGCTAACAGAGTCACCTGAAGAGCAAGCTCTTAACAGTGACAACTATAACAGCTAGCTTCAGAGATTACCAGATGGCGAAAGGCAAACTTAAGAATCCTACTAACAGAAATCAAGACCACTCACCATCATCAGAACGCAGTACTCCCACCCCACCTAGTCCTGGGCACCACAACACAACAGAAAATCTAGACCCAGATTTAAAAACATTTCTCATGATGATGATAGAGGACATCAAGAAGGACTTTCATAAGTCACTTAAAGAATTACAGGAGAGCACTGCTAAAGAGTTACAGGCCCTTAAAGAAAAGCAGGAAAACACAACCAAACAGGTAGAAGTCCTTAAAGAAAAACAGGAAAACACATCCAAACAGGTGATGGAAATGAACAAAACCATACTAGAACTAAAAGGGGAAGTAGACACAATAAAGAAAACCCAAAGCGAGGCAACGCTGGAGATAGAAACCCTAGGAAAGAGATCTGGAACCATAGATGCGAGCATCAGCAACAGAATACAAGAAATGGAAGAGAGAATCTCAGGCACAGAAGATTCCATAGAGAACATCGGCACAACAATCAAAGATAATACAAAATGCAAAAAGATCCTAACTAAAAACATCCAAGAAATCCAGGACACAATGAGAAGAGCAAACCTACGGATAATAGGAATTGATGAGAATGAAGATTTTCAACTTAAAGGGCCAGCTAATATCTTCAACAAAATAATAGAAGAAAACTTCCCAAACATAAAGAAAGAAATGCCCATGATCATACAAGAAGCCTACAGAACTCCAAATAGACTGGACCAGAAAAGAAATTCCTCCCAACACATAATAATCAGAACAACAAATGCACTAAATAAAGATAGAATATTAAAAGCAGTAAGGGAGAAAGGTCAAGTAACATATAAAGGAAGGCTTATCAGAATTACACCAGACTTTTCACCAGAGACTATGAAAGCCAGAAGAGCCTGGACAGATGTTATACAGACACTAAGAGAACACAAATGCCAGCCCAGGCTACTATACCCGGCCAAACTCTCAATTACCATAAATGGAGAAACCAAAGTATTCCACGACAAAACCAAATTCACACAATATCTTTCCAAGAATCCAGCCCTTCAAAGGATAATAACAGAAAAGAAGCAATACAAGGACGGACATCACGCCCTAGAACAAGGAAGAAAGTAATCCCACAACAAACCAAAAAGAAGACAGCCACAAGAACAGAATGCCAACTTTAACAACAAAAATAACAGGAAGCAACAATTACTTTTCCTTAATATCTCTTAATATCAATGGTCTCAACTCCCCAATAAAAAGACATAGACTAACAGACTGGCTACACAAACAGGACCCAACATTCTGATGCTTACAGGAAACCCATCTCAGGGAAAAAGACAGACACTACCTCAGAGTGAAAGGCTGGAAAACAATTTTCCAAGCAAATGATCTGAAGAAACAAGCTGGAGTAGCCATTTTAATATCGGATAAAATTGACTTCCAACCCAAAGTTATCAAAAAAGACAATGAGGGACACTTCATACTCATCAAAGGTAAAATCCTCCAAGAGGAACTCACAATTCTGAATATCTACGCTCCAAATACAAGGGCAGCCACATTCATTAAAGACACTTTAGTAAAGCTCAAAGCACACGTTGCACCTCACACAATAATAGTGGGAGACTTCAACACACCACTTTCATCAATGGACAGATCGTGGAAACAGAAACTAAACAGGGACACAGTGAAACTAACAGAAGTTATGAAACAAATGGACCTGACAGATATCTACAGAACATTTTATCCTAAAACAAAAGGATATACCTTCTTCTCAGCACCTCACGGGACCTTCTACAAAATTGACCATATAATTGGTCACAAAACAGACCTCAACAGATACAAAAATATTGAAATTGTCCCATGTATCCTATCAGACCACCATGGCCTAAGACTGATCTTCAATAACAACATAAATAATGGAAAGCCAACATTCACGTGGAAACTGAACAACACTCTTCTCAATGATACCTTGGTCAAGGAAGGAATAAAGAAAGAAATTAAAGACTTTTTAGAGTTTAATGAAAATGAAGCCACAACGTACCCAAACCTATGGGACACAATGAAAGCATTTTTAAGAGGTAAACTCATAGCTCTGAGTACCTCCAAGAAGAAACGGGAGAGAGCACGTACTAGCAACTTGACAACACATCTAAAAGCTCTAGAAAAAAAGGAAGCAAATTCACCCAAGAGGAGTAGATGACAGGAAATACTCAACCTCAGGGGTGAAATCAACCAAGTGGAAACAAGAATAACTATTCAAAGAATTAACCAAACGAGGAGTTGGTTCTTTGAGAAAATCAACAAGATAGATAAACCCTTAACTAGACTCACTAGAGGGCACAGGGACAAAATCCTAATTAACGAAATCAGAAATGAAAAGGGAGACATAACAACAGATCCTGAAGAAATCCAAAACACCATCAGATCCTTCTACAAAAGGCTGTACTCAACAAAACTGGAAAACCTGGATGAAATGGACAAATTTCTGGACAGATACCAGGTACCAAAGTTGAATCAGGATCAAGTTGACCATCTAAACAGTCCCATATCCCCTAACAAAATAGAAGCAGTTATTAATAGTCTCCCAGCCAAAAAAAGCCCAAGACCAGACAGGTTTAGTGCAGAGTTCTATCAGACCTTCAAAGAAGATCTAATTCCAGTTCTGCACAAACTATTTCACAAAATAGAAGTAGAAGGTACTCTACCCAACTCATTTTATGAAGCCACTATTACTCTGATACCTAAACCACAGAAAGACCCAACAAAGATAGAGAATTTCAGACCAATTTCTCTTATGAATATCGATGCAAAAATCCTCAATAAAATTCTCGCTAACCAAATCCAAGAACACATTAAAGCAATCATCCATCCTGACAAGTAGGTTTTATTCCAGGGATGCAGGGATGGTTTAATATACGAAAATCCATCAATGTAATCCATTATATAAACAAACTCAAAGACCAAAACCACATGATCATCTCCTTAGATGCAGAAAAAGCATTTGACAAGATCCAACACCCATTCATGATAAAAGTCTTGGAAAGATCAGGAATTCAAGGCCCATACCTAAACATGATAAAAGCAATCTACAGCAAACCAGTAGCCAACATCAAAGTAAATAGAGAGAAGCTGGAAGCAATCCCACTAAAATCAGGGACTAGACAAGGCTGCCCACTTTCTCCCTACCTTTTCAACATAGTACTTGAAGTATTAGCCAGAGCAATTCGACAACAAAAGGAGATCAAGGGGATACAAATTGGAAAAGAGGAAGTCAAAATATCACTTTTTGCAGATGATATGATAGTATAAATAAGTGACCCTAAAAATTCCACCAGAGAACTCCTAAACCTGATAAACAGCTTTGGTGAAGTAGCTGGATATAAAATTAACTCAAACAAGTCAATGGCCTTTCTCTACACAAAGAATAAACAGGCTGAGAAAGAAATTAGGGAAACAACACCCTTCTCAATAGTTACAAATAATATAAAATATCTCTGCGTGACTCTAACTAAGGAAGTGAAAAATCTGTATGATAAAAACTTCAAGTCTCTGAAGAAAGAAATTAAAGATCTCAGAAGATGGAAAGATCTCCCATGCTCATGGATTGGCAGGATCAACATTGTAAAAATGGCTATCTTGCCAAAAGCAATCTACAGATTCAATGCAATCCCCATCAAAATTCCAACTCAATTCTTCAACGAATTAGAGGGAGAAATTTGCAAATTCATCTGGAATAACAAAAAACCTAGGATAGCAAAAACTCTTCTCAAGGATGAAAGAACCTCTGGTGGAATCACCATGCTTGACCTAAAGCTTTACTACAGAGCAATTGTGATACAAACTGCATGGTACTGGTATAGAGACAGACAAGTAGACCAATGGAATAGAATTGAAGACCCAGAAATGAACCCACACACCTATGGTCACTTGATCTTTGACAAGGGAGCTAAAACCATCCAGTGGAAGAAAGACAGCATTTTCAACAATTGGTGCTGGCACAACTGGTTGTTATCATGTAGAAGAATGCGAATCGATCCATACTTATCTCCTTGTACTAAGGTCAAATCTAAGTGGATCAAGGAACTCCACATAAAACCAGAGACACTGAAACTCATAGAAGAGAAAGTGGGTGCATTAGTCAGGGTTCTCTAGAGTCACAGAACTTATGGATAGTCTCTAGATAGTAAAGGAATTTATTGATGACTTACAGTCGGCAGCCCAATTCCCAACAATTGTTCAGTCGCAGCTGTGAATGGAAGTCCAAGCATCTAGCAGTTACTCAGTCTCACGCAGCAAGCAGGCGAAGGAGCAAGAGCTGGAGCAAGAGCTAGACTCCCTTCTTCCAATGTCCTTATATTGTCTCCAGCAGAAGGTGTAGCCCAGATTAAAGGTGTGTTCCGCCACACCTTTAATCCCAGATGAAAGGCGTAGCTCAGATTAAAGGTGTGTTCCTTAAACTCGGAGATTCAATCTTCTGGAATCCATAGCCACTATGGCTCAAGATCTTCAAACCAAGATCCAGATAAGGATCTCCAAGCCTCCAGATAAGGGTCACTGGTGAGCCTTCCAATTCCGGATTGTCGTTCATTCCAAATATAGTCAAGTTGACAACCAGGAATAGCCACTACAGTGGGAAAAAGCCTTGAAGATATGGGCACAGGGGAAAAATTCCTGAACAGAACAGCAATGGCTTGTGTTGTAAGATCGAGAATTGACAAATGGGACCTAATGAAACTCCAAAGTTTCTGCAAGGCAAAAGACACCGTCAATAAGACAAAAAGACCACCAACAGATTGGGAAAGGATTTTTACCTATCCTAAATCAGATAGGGGACTAATATCCAACATATATAAAGAACTCAAGAAGGTGGACTTCAGAAAATCAAATAACCCCATTAAAAAATGGGGCTCAGAACTGAACAAAGAATTCTCACCTGAGTAATACAGAATGGCAGAGAAGCACTTGCAAATTGTTCAACATCCTTAATCATCAGGGAAATGCAAATCAAAACAACCCTGCGATTCCACCTCACACCAGTCAGAATGGCTAAGATAAAAAATTCAGGTGACAGCAGATGCTGGCGTGGATGTGGAGAAAGAGGAACACTCCTCCATTGTTGGTGGGATTGCAGGCTTGTACAACCACTCTGGAAATCAGTCTGGCGGTTCCTCAGAAAATTGGACATAGTACTAATGGAGGTTCCCACTATACCTCTCCTGGGCATATATCCAGAAAATGCCCCAACTGGTAAGAAGGACACATGCTCCACTATGTTCATAGCAGCCTTATTTATAATAGCCAGAAGCTGGAAAGAACCTAGATGCTGCTCAACAGAGGAATGGATACAGAAAATGTGGTACATCTACACAATGGAGTACTACTCAGCTATTAAAAAGAATGAATTTATGAAATTCCTAAATGGATGGACCTGGAGGGCATCATCCTGAGTGAGGTAACACATTCAGAAAGGAACTCACACAGTATGTACTCACTGATAAGTGGATATTAGCCCAAAACCTAGGTTACACAAGATATAAGATACAATTTCCTAAACACATGAAACTCAAGAAAAATGAAGACTGAAGTGTGGACACTATGCCCCTCCTTAGAAGTGGGAACAAAACACCCATGGAAGGAGTTACAGAGACAAAGTTTGGAGCTGAGATGAAAGGATGGACCATGTAGAGACTGCCATATCCAGGGATCCACCCCATAATCAGCATCCAAACGCTGACACCATTGCATACACTAGCAAGATTTTATCGAAAGGACCCAGATGTAGCTGTCTCTTGTGAGACTATGCCGGGGCCTAGCAAACACAGAAGTGGATGCTCACAGTCAGCTAATGGATGGATCACAGGGCTCCCAATGGAGGAGCTAGAGATTACCCAAGGAGCTAAAGGGATCTGCAACCGTATAGGTGGAACAACATTACGAACTAACCAGTACCCCGGAGCTCTTGACTCTAGCTGCATATGTATCAAAAGATGGCCTAGTCGGCCATCACTGGAAAGAGAGGCCCATTGGACACGAAAACTTTATATGCCCCAGTACAGGGGAACGCCAGGGCCAAAAAGGGGAAGTGGGTGGGTAGGGGAGTGGGGGTGGGTGAGTATGGGGACCTTTTGGTATAGCATTGGAAATGTAAATGAGCTAAATACCTAATAAAAATGGAAAAAAGATATAAATATATTACCATTTTATCTGACATAACTAAGAAATACTACTATTCTCTTTGTGATCTATTCACTCATAATGCTCTCATCTATCTCATATATTTCCTTTCTTTCATAACAACTATTCAAACACTTATTATTGATGGGCACACAACTACATACAAACTTATTTGAGACTCCCCCTCCATATCCTATGTATCATTAATAAAAAAAGCATTTAATTTAGTTTCAATTTCATTTCTAGCTCATTTTTTCAGCCTGGATTGGCTCCATACTGCTCTTGTAGAACACTGAGTTTAAGTTCAAGCATCTACATAGGGTGATTTATAAGCACTAGTAACTACCCACTTACAGGGAAAACCACCAATCCCTTATAGAAGTCTTCCATGGGCATTTGTATTTAGATGCATATAAACACGCATAGGTACATACATATATACATAAATAAAATTAACAGAATACTGTACAAATGGAAATCCAAATCCAATGTATCATTCATGTAATATGTGTGTTTATGTATATATCCAATCCAATGTATCATTCATATAATACACACACACAAACACACATACACATATAAGTGGATAGATAGATAAATAGATAGATAGATAGATAGATAGATCGATCGATCGATAGATAGTTAGATAGATAGATAGATAGATAGATAGATAGATAGATAGATAGATAGATAGATAGATAGATTTCATTGTTACCAATATGATATGTATAAGCACACATTGGGTTTTAATTTTCATGATGTATTAAAAGTAATTTTTATTTAATTTAATTTTTAGAATTATGTGTATGTATATGGATGAGTACACATATTTTTGGATACAGATGAAGGCCAGTGTTTCTTAATTACCCTGAAGCTTGAGATATAGGCAGTTGCGAACTGCCAATCATAGGTTCTGGGAATTTAACTCAGGTGCTCTGTAAACACAGTCTATTCATTATTTTCTTTGAGATTCTTTATCTCATACTTTACATTTATTTTTATTACATATTTCATACATGACTTTCATTTATATAATTTCTGCCTCATCCTATCACTGATATGTCATCTTTTGTTCCATTACTAATCTGTCTTAAGTTCAAAATTTCTTCTGTAATTATTATTGTAGCATACCGGTATTATATATTTTAACTACTGAACCCTGTATCTAGGCCCTCACAATTTAGTTTTAAATAGTTTTTATTCTACTCTAATTAGTTTAATTTTGATATTTGTGTACATAAACCACTAGACTGATTTTTACTACCTTTTCATGAAATACTGTTCATTCACAAGCATGATTTGCAAACAACCAATTTAATAGCTTGTGATTCATGAATCTATATTGTATTTCACATAATTTTTGCATATTTTTCCTATGTAGTTTTCATATTACATATAAATGAAAAGAATTTCAACCAATATCAATGCAGGTTTTCTATAGATTACAGTAAATTTAAAATGAAAGTCAATGTTATATAATTGTCACATTTATATATGCCATGTGTATATAAAGAAAAAGGAGTAGAATTATGTTAGGTCTAAGCAGTATTTAACATGACTTAATTAATCTGATCTAAACTTCAGATAAACTAAAATGATTATCATGAGTGATAACATATTCATCCCCTTATAGGCTTCACAGACATCTCTTATTTTGGCTTGTGCTCTATTTCTTTGTGGAAATATAGGTAACTTACAATTCTCTGACATCATAGTTATACATATATGTATGAACATGAGAAAATTCAATCCATTTTAATTGAGATCACAGTGATATCAGCAGAACTAGTAACTAGAGATGCTTGATGTGTTTTCCTCAACAAGAAAAGGATGTGAATGAAGGAAAAGTAAATAACAGAAAAATGTTTGGCAAAAGAACATATTAAACAAATGCTGTAGAGATAAATAAAATATAATAGAACAGCTTGATAAAGAAGAAAATTATATACATAGCATCTCCCATCTTAAAACCATATAGAATACAGTGGAACACGTGCCCCTGCAGCATGGTGGGGCATCTTTTGGGTGTATTCCCAAGAGTGGTATAACCTTGTCTTCAGGTAGATCTATTTCTAATTTTCTGAGGAACCTCTAGATTGATTTCCAGAGTGGTTGTACCACTTTTCAATAACACTACAATGGAGGAGTGTTCCTCTTTCTCCACATCCTCTCCAACCTGTATTATCACCTGTGGTTTAGATCTTAGCCATTCTGATTGGTGTAAGGTTGAATCTCAGGGTCATTCTGATTTGCATTTCTCAGATCACTAAGGACTTTGAACATTTTCTTTTCTTTTTTTATTGGACACTTTATTTATATTTCAAATGTTACCCCTTTTCCTGGTTTTCCCCCTCCCAGAAACCTCCTATCCCATCTTCCCTGTCCCTGCTTCTATGAGGGTGTTCCTTTACCTACCCACCCACTCCCACCTCCTCACCTTGATTCCCCTGCACTGAGGCATCTATCAATCCTTCACAGGACCAAGGGACTCTTCTCCCATTGATGTATGGCAAGGCCATCTTCTGCTACCTATGCAGCGGGAACCATGTAAACATTTCTGTAAGTGCGTTTCAGGCATTCAAGATTCCTCAGAAGTGAAATCGTGGTTTAGTTCTATACCCCATTTTTTGATTGGGGTGTTTGATTTTTTGGTGATTTTCTTCTTGAGTCCTTTATATATTTTGTATATTAGCCTTCTATCAAATGTGGTGTTAGTGAAGACTTTTCTTCCCAGTCTCTAGGTTGCCAATTTATGTTATTGCCTTATAGGAGCTTTCCAGTTTAATGAGGTTCCAATTATCAATACTAAACTTTAGAACATGAACCATTGGAGTTCTATTTAGGAAATGTCCCCCTGTGCCAATGAGTTCGAGGCTCTTTTCCACTTTCTTTTCTATTAGATTCAGTGTATCTAGTTTTATGTTGAGGTCCTTGATCCACTTGGACTTGAGCTTTGTGCAAGGTAACAAATACGGGTCTATTTTCATTTTTCTGCATACAGACAGCCAGTTAGACCAGCACCGTTTATTGAAAATGCTTTCTTTTTTTCCATTGTATATTTTTGGATTACTTTTCAAAGATCAAGTGTCCTTAAGTGTGTGGGTTTTTTTCTGGGCCTTCAATTCTATAGCATTGATTAACTTGTCTGTCTCTGTACCAATACCATGTTATCACCATTTCTCTGTAATAAAGCTTTATGTCATATAGAAAATGGGGTTCATTTACACAGTGGAATGCTACTCAGCTATTAAGAACTAGGACATCCCGAGTTGCAGGCAAATGCATGGAACTAGAAAATACCATCCTAAGTAAGGTAACTCAGACCCAAAAGGACAGGCATGGTATGTACTCACTAATAAGTGGTGGATGTTAAAAAAAAAAAAAAGTAAAGATCACCCAAGATACAGTCCACATAACTCAAAAAGATCAACAAGCTGAAGTGCTGAAGTGAGGATGCCTCAGTCCCATTTGGGAGGGAGAAGAAAGCAATAACCAGTGGGGAGGGAGGGAGGGACCTGGGAGAGAAAATGGATGGGGGGGAGGGAGTAGGGAGTAGAGGGGACCTCAATCTAGTATTGTGGGAGGGAAATGGACTGAAGCCCTGATGGCCAGCAGAAAGAATGGTATTATGCATCCTAGTGAGATAGGAGGTTGGGGGGCACCAGAGACCTGAGAGGTAAGAGACTCTTAGGACTCAAAGGGAGAGATCTTAGATGAAATGCCTGACAGTAGTGGGAGGGAATTTGTAGAGCAAGAAACAGGACATCAAAAGAGTGAAAGGGGGAGCATTCCACAGTCACAACTCTGATCCATAATTGTTCCTATCTGAAAGAATTACAGGGATGGTATTGGAGAGTAGCCTAAGGAAAAGAAGGACCACAGACAGGCCCAAAGTGGGATCCAGCTCAAGGGGAGGTCCCAAGGCCTGACACTATTACTAAGGCTATGGAGTGCTGACAAAAAGGGACCTACCATGACTGCCCTCAGAAAGAACCAACAAGCAGCCAAAAAAGTCAGATGTATATATTTGCACCCATCCAATGGACAAAAGCTGCTAGCCCCTAATTCCCTGTGGTTGAATTTAGGAAAAGCTGAGAAACTCTGAAGAGAAGAAATGACAATGTAGGAGGACAAGCAGTCTTAGACTGGATCCCCGAAATCTCTCAAACACTGGACCACCAAACAGACAACATATACCATCTAATATGAGGTCCCCAACACACAAACAGTAGAGGACTTCTGGGTCTGTGTTCATTCAGAGATGATGCACCTAACCCTAAAGAGACTGTGTTTAGAGGTCAGGTGGGGTGGGAAGTAGGGACAACCACGTGGAGATGGGGGAGGAGGGAGGCATTATGGGATGTGGAATAGTCAGAGGGTGGACAAGGGGGAATAAAATATGGAGTGTAAAAAATAATTTATTAATTAAAATCAAAATTCTACAAAAAAAAATCTCAACACTGTACCAGGAAGAATTTCATATGAAATGGAAAGGAATAAGCAAGATGTTCCTCTCAATTGTTTCTAATGCCTCAGACAATTGAAGTATTTTCTTTTGGAAAATCTACCTGTCCTTATAAGCCCTGAATTTATTTTGGAAAATACTTGTGAAATTCAAAAGACTCTTATGTTACAGGTAGTTCCACTTGTATTCTGTCCTCCTTTACTCAGGTCAATGACACAGAGATATTAATTGACATTTCATTTGTCACTATTCCAGAGAAATATCCATGTGGCTGTTCCCAACATTTTAGCTCACCAAAAATCATTGAGAACATAGATGGCCACATCAATTCTTTCATGATAGCCCAAATCAAGCAGAAGTCTTTTTTAATGTGAGTGTATCAGTGTGTGCAGGTCTTGAAAGATGCTGTGACTATCAAACCTCATCCTAGAAGATAGCTAGAAGAGCTCAGGTCTCATGTTCTTTAACAATGTTAAATCAATGCCTCATAGCCACCAATCAGAAAATACATGTGACCATCCAACTCATTCAAAGAACAGATACATAACAGATATATAAATGCTAGAGAAAAGAAAAAAACATTCCATAAGAATGAACAAGACAGGATGAAGTGACCAAAGTATATGCATGTAATCAGGAAAACAATTAATATAATGACAGGACGATATTCCCCACATATCAATAAAAATGTTCAACAATAAAATAATAAAATTTAATTCTTATTTTTAAGATGTAGTTTCTTACATATATTAGCATCTGAAAGTTGTAGAAACTTTAAGACATGCCATCTAGTGACTCATTTCAATCCCTAGAGATATGCACTTATAGAATATTAGAGGAAAACATTCTCTTCCTCTTTCTCTTTTATCAAATTCTATATAAAATGTTAGTGGCTTTTTGTTCTCCCCCATGTTATATGCCATGTAATGCCACCTTGCCACGGGTCCAAAAGCAAGACAGTTGTGCAAATATATGTTAATACCTCTGAAAGAGTGAGTCAAAATATATTTATTTCATGATAAGTTGATTACCACAGATTTTCTAAGCTATTTTCTACAGTGTAGAAAGCTGACTAACACAGCATGGAAATCTTTACTGTGTGCCAGTGTGTCCTGGATATATGTAATAAAAATAAACTAGGTAATTTTGTCTACAATATAGACAAAATGGGCTGAGAAAGTCACAGAACATTTCTTCTAACAACTATAGAACACCCATTCTTCTATCAGCATATCTAACATTCTATAAAATAGGTCTAACTATTCCATAAAATAGTTCTAACTAAAACCAGACTATAGAATAATTCTTTAATTTTTTAAAGGTATATTTATATCATGTCTATGAGTGTATTGTCTCAATGTGTGTATGTACACCATGTGCATGTCTGGTTCACACAGGGGTCAGAAAATGATATTGGTTGCCTTAGAATTGGAATTATTGATAGTTGTGTGGTAGCATTTGGACACTGGAAACCAAAACTTGGTTCTGTATGAGGGCCACAAGAGCTCTTGATCACTAACCCATTTTTCCTGCCCCCAAAGCCTAAAATTTCTAACATTTAATTTAATGTGGTCAAATATAAAGCAGTAAGAAATCAAGACTTAGGGCCTTTAGGTTAACAATAATCCACGATTTTTAATTCAGTAGTTACCATCATCATAAAATAGTTCCACAATATTCCCATAAGTGATAATAATCAATGTTATTTAATGTATTCCTAAAATCAAAGTGACATATATGAATATAATGTACATGTTCTGAGGCTGGATCCCAGTACCCTACAATAGCAACAAGTACTCTTAACCACTGAGTCATCTCTTCATACCCTGTAAACAATTCTAATGGCAGGGGCAATTGGGGGTGTGGGGACCTGATCTGGTATTGGGTGACGGAAAAGTACTGAAGCCCTGAAGGCCAGCAAAAAGAATGGATCCAAGCAACCTCAGAAATTATGAGGTTTGGGGGATCCTCCAGAATGCACCAAAGATCTGGGAGGTAAGTCTTTCAGGACTCAAATGGAGGGTCCTTAGATGAAATGCCCTACAGTAGGAAGAGGGAACTTATAGACCCCACCTCCAGCAGGAAGATAGGGCATCAAATGAGGGAGGGGGTTGCCATCCTACAGTCAAAACTCTGACCAATAATTGTTCCTGTCTGAAAGAATTACAGGGATAGAATGGAGAGGATCCTGAGGACAAGAAGGTCCAGCAACAAGCTCAAAGTTGGATCTAGCTCAAGCGGCAGTCCCAAGACCTAACACTATTACTGAGGCTATGGAGCACTCACAAAAAGGGATCTATCATGACTACCTTCTGAAAGACCAAAGAAGCAAATGAAAGAGTCAGATGCAGATATTTGCACCCAAACAATGGACAGAAGAAGCTGATCCCTGTTGTTGAATTAGGGAAAGGCTGATAGAAGCTGAGGAGAAGGGCGATCCTGTAGGAGGACCAGCAGTCTCAATTAATCTGGACCTCTGAAATCTCTCAAACACTGGACCACCAAACAGTCAGCATACACCAGTTGATAAGAGGCCTCCAACAAACATACAGTAGTGAATTTCTGGTTCTGTGTTCATTTCAGAGATGATGCACCTAATAATCCTCAAGAGACTGGAAGCCCTGGGATATTTAGAGGTCAGGTTGGGTGGACGGGGTGAGGACATTCACATTGAGACACGGGTTTGGGGAGGAGGTGTGAGATGTGGAAAAGTTCAGAGAATGGATCTGGGGTTGAGGGAAATAAAATATGAAGTGTAAAAAAATAAATTATTATTTTTTTTAAATCACAGAATTATTTTTCTTGTCTGAATTTTCAAAAAGTATAAATCAATCTCTTTCCTGCCCAGGACTTTATTAGAAATTCCAGCTACCATAATGTTTGTACTAATTTTATTCCCACAAACCATGTATATGTAAGGGTTATTTTCCCACCCCTAAATTCCAACAGTTCTTTGTTTTTTAATTATACCAATTCTGGTTTGGGTAAAATAAAATCTCAATAGTTTATATTTATAATTACCTCATCGACAAATATATTGAAAATATTTTAGGTAGATATTGGCCATTTGACTTTTAGTATTTTATAGTATTCTTTTTTAAGTTAATATAAACAGCAATAGGTTTCAATTTTGCATTTTAGTTTAGTCATAATTTGAGAAGTTCATGAATTCACATATGATTTGATCAATTGTTGTTTCTGTTCCTCCTTGTGAGTTCATCTCCCAACGTTCTCCTACCACATTCATTCCTCAACTTCCTGTGCTCTTTTGTTTTTCTTCAATTAATTTGAACACTTTGCATTCCGATCACAGGATCACAGCCCCCTTCCTTCGTCTCCTTCTAGTTCCAACTTCCCAATATCCTTCCCTCATTCTCCCCTCCAACCCACCCTACCATACCAAATCTTATCAATGATTAAGCACATCCTCTCCCACTGAAGCCAGACAAAGCAGCTCATCTAGGGTAAAGAGATTCAAAGGCAGACGATAGAGCCCAGGTCATAGACAATCCCTTCTCAAAGTATTAAGTGACCTACATGAACACCAAACTGCATATCTACTACATATGTGTATGGGTCCTATTTCCAGTTCATGCATGATCTTTGTTTGGTGGTTCAGTCTCTATGAACCCCCATGGGCCAAGGTTAGTTGGCTCTGTACAACTTTTTGTAGAATCCTTGACACCTTTAACTCCCTCAATCCTTCCTCGGACTGTTCTGAAAGACTCCCTCTCCCAGTCTCTGCTACATCTTTATCCCTGCATGTCCTGTAGGCAGGGCAAACTTTGAGCCAAAGGTTTTGTGGGTAGGTTAGTGTCCCCTTCCCTCCACTGGAAGTCCTACCATGCTACAGGATGGAACTTGAAAATCGCACTCTGAGTGACATAGCACCGGTCCAGAATATACACATATACTCACTTATATGTGGCTATTAGCCATAAAGTGCAGGATAGCCATCCTACAATCACAGACAGAAACAAGCTAAATAACAAGGAGTGTCCAAGAGAGAAGGCTTGAATCTCATGTGCTCTTTTTGTAAAATAACAATCCAATTTAATGCTAAAAGTACACTCATGGATGTAGGACCATATATTACAGCACTAGTACCTCCTCAGACACAACATCCCTGAATAAAATTGGCTTTTCCTCGCCAAGAAGCATCAGTAGCCAAGAGCCCCTCAGCTAGAGGTGTAGATTATATGAACTAAAATTGTTGTCTGCTTTATGTTGTGCAGAACTTTTGTGCAACAGTCTTGTAATGTGTATGTGTGTGTTTGTGTGTGTCTGTGTGTGTGTACGCACATGTGTATGTTGTGTGTGATAAATGTATCCAATTTAGAGCTTAGTACTCAACAGTATCTTATACTCTACAACTTGACAGGTTGTGGTTCAAGATGCGCTACATCCACTCCAGTAGTGACAGGCATGACAGGCCAAAAGCCTGGATGCAGTCCTGAGGCAAAGAGTTTCACGGAAACTTAGTCTCCTGTAACTGTGGCATTCCATAGCACGTATGCTCCAATTTTGTCCTTGTAAATGGATCTGTGTGCTTCCTTTCAGTATTGTTTTGTTATAGGTGCCTCCAAGAAATGACTTGCCCAACACCTAAGCAAAATTGAACTTTGCTTCCTGGCCTTCACCAATGCCCTAGGTAGTCCTTGAGCTGACCCTGGGCTTGGAATTCAGTAAGAGTGTTGCCTATTCAGTGACATTCAGAATTGCTTCTAGTATTGTAAGAGAGATAATGAAAGAAATCAGGCTTTACTATCTACTACATAGAGTTAGAAATCTCAGGGCAAGCTTAGCAAAGTAAGTTTAGAATTCTTATTGTAGTTATATATGGCAGACTACATTAGTTATTAGTAGAAAAGTCTCCCCACACTATCACTTAGAATAAAAGCAAAGTCGCTCCCATATAAAGGAATTTACAATGGTTTAGGAAGTAGATTGAGCTGTGGTTTTAGAGTATTGCATTATTCAAGAGATGGTTAGGTAGAGCAGAACTCCCTAATTAGAACCATGACTTGGGTGTGAAAGCTCTTGCCCTAGGAGTGTAAAGACCTCACACCTGGCTTCTAAGACTATAGCTGACCATAGATAGGGCTGACTTTGTCTCAGTTATTTTATTGCCCAGTTCCTGCCAGTCTTTGTGTTTACATTCCTCTGTTTTGTGTAAGAGTCATTAAGCATCTGATAACCTCTTTGTACCTTGCCGATGTGTCACCTAACTTCCCTATTTTCTTCTGTATAAAAAGTTTGATGCTCGATTTGACAAATTATATTCAGATCCACACTCCCTCGTGTCGAGTCTGTCTGTCAATTCCCGCTGACTCCTTTTCCACCTGCAACCAGAGACCCATTCCACACAGACAGGGACCAAAGAGGGTCTGCTGCAAAGATGCAGTAATCTATGGGTAGAGGCACATAGATGCTCTAATCTATGAATATAACAATAGGTCATTAGAACTCAGTTTAATATATTAAAAACATTGATTGTAAAATGAAGTGTCATGAACACAGTTGAATACTGGAAAGAATAATAAAAATAAAAACAAAAAGTATTTTCATGTTTCTATGTACTATGTCTACATTTACATGTTTATGCTTGTTTGGTGATGTCTTAGAGTATATAAAAGCATGTGCATCCATGGAGACAGAGGTAAACTTTGGATGTCTTTATCAATCTCCATCATTTATTTTGAAACTGTGAGAGAGCTGAGGATACTTAAAACTCTGATGGCCTATCTCAGTGCTTTCAGAACTAGACAAGAAGTAAACATTCTACAAAATGGAGAAAGCTTGAAAAATTTTTGGGATTTATTATCTTTATTAGATATTTTCTTTATTTACATTTCAAATGTTATCCCCTTTCCTAGTTTCCCCTCCCAAAATCCCCTACCCCCTCCCCCTACCTGCTCCCCACTCCCATTTCTGATCCTGTCATTCCCCTATACTGGGGCATAGAGCCTGCCCACGACCAAGAGCCTCTCCTCCCATTGATGACCAACTAGGCCATCCTCTGCTGCATATATAGCTACAGCCACAAGTTCCACCATGTGTTCTCTTTGATTGGTGGTATAGTTCCAAGGAGCTCTGGGTTAGAATTTGTGTGTTTGCACAAATACAGACTGAGAGCTCTGAAGATCATTCAATAACAAACTCCATACAATATGGAGACAGTTCTGCAAGCCAAGCAATCAGCAATCCATGAGCTTGGAGCTGTTAGTCTCTGCAGTAATCTACATGTGATGGGCTAATCTGCTACCTGCAGAGGTTGAGCCACCAACAACTAAGCTCTCCACAGCCCAAATACAGGCTACCAAACAACTGCATTGTCTTCTTCAGAATCTGCCCCTCTCCATTACTACCTGTTATGGCTCTCCCCAAAATTATTAGGGTATCAGTTTGAGGTTAAGAGGCTTAACTTGTGGTTTGGACATCCAGTTTCTCTCCTTTCCCTAGCCAGCTTGGGAGATTTGGACTGATTCTACTTTAAAATGTACTACCTTTATTTGTCTCTTTCTGTCCATGGAATGTGGCTCTCTGGTTAGCCTAATGTTTGTCCATAATGGTCACATGAAAAAAATAAAGCTTCTAATCTGTCATCTTTTTCATTTTCTTGAAGTATCATTCAAAGTAATCAATGTAGTTTAGAATCAAACAATGTGCTTAACAACAGATGGACGGAGAAAATATGCTATATACACATAGAATATTATTTTGACATAAAAAATAATAAAATCTTATCATTTTGGCCACATAACTGAAGCTAGAGCACATTATGTTACATGAAATTTTCCAGACACAGAACTATAAATACAGCATTTTCCTTCCAATATGGTAGTTTGAATGTCTATTAATACAAATATAAATAGTAGTTATTAGAAATCAATACATGGTATATGAGTTATGGTAAGCCTGAATAGCATTCCCAAATGACATGTATCATGATGAACATAGTATAGCAGAACCTTCCCGTAATGAATAAAGATTTTAAGGAACCAATCACTGGACAAGTAGGACGGATATCAGGATCTGAGAGAGGTAGAGAGGAGGCAGGAGAAAGATACTTCCTTTTGGATAGGTGGGAGCATGGAGAACACAATATAGGTAGTGATTGAGAGACCCCAGATCTGCCAGAGGATTTATAATTTAAAATAGCTTGCCACATTAGAAAGCTAGTTTCTGCACCCAGATATTGTTTCACCTGTTGATTCTAAACTATGATTGTGCACTGGTTTCCTTCAAAAGGTGACTCAACTGGTTTCCAGAGAAAAGGTACAGCTACAGAGAACTCCAGCCAGCCACAGGAAATTTGGAAGCATGAGGAGTATATGGCTACAGCCCGCCATAGGAACTTAGCAAGCCTGGTGGAGAGATTTCAGAGCTCTGAGTCAGAGAGTCTGTCAGGCTGAGAACAGTTCAGCCTGTCTGCTGGTGCCTTGTTGACAGTAGCATGGATTGATTTTTTTAAATATTTCATGTTACATATAGTCTTGTAATTAACAGTACAATGAAATAATGATATTCATATTTGTAAAGAACTACAAGAATGTGAGGGGGAGCAAGGGGATGGGAGGGGGTATAAGGGATTTTCAGAGAGGAAACTAGGAAAGGGCATAGCATTTAAAATGTAAATGAAGAAAATATCTAATAAAAAATAAAATAAAATGAGGTTTCTCAAAAAAAGAAATATTAAACATTTAATGTGTAAATATTACTTTTATTTTATATTTGCATTCTAGAGATATGCATTTAGTTATTGAGCATTTTTACCATATGTGTGTGTGCGTACATGTGTATGCGTGTATTATAATTTTTATGTCAGTTGACAAAATAACCAATATATTTTAAAACTGATCATTAGAAAACAGGATTTTCCACTCACCAGAGGTCTTAGGGTCCCAAGGGTCTAGCTGCATATGTATCAAAAGATGGCCTAGTAAGCCATCACTGGAAAGAGAGGCCCATTGGACACGCAAACTTTATATGCCCCAGTACATGGGAATGCCAGGGCCAAAAAGTGGGAATGGGTGGGTAGGGGAGTGGGGGGGGGAGGGTATGGGGGACTTTTGGGATAGCATTGGAAATGTAATTGAGGAAAATACGTAATAAAAATATATGAAAAATAAAAAAAAGAAGAAGAAGAGGTTATGAGCTTGAGGGGAAGAGTATGGTAATTATGATATAAATATAGGATTCATGTATGAAATTCTCAAAAAGAAAGTGTCGCAAATAAAAAAAAGAAAACAGGGTTTTGAATACAGATAAATATAAAACTGTTTTATAGCCATTAGAACTTTAAAATTTTTTGTTTTACCTTATTTTATTAAGTTTATTATTAGACAATGTCATCTATATATCTCTCTATATAGATAATATATCTATATCTCTATAATAGATTGTGTTTTCTTTCTTGGTCCATCCTCTATTATCTGCTTTCAAGCTCTACCAACATCCTTCTTCCTCATGTTTCTCTTTCCAAGATGTGTTACTTTGGGTTTTGTTTATTAGGGCCATCTGTATGATAGTTGAATTAGAACTATCCATTGAAGTCTGGTGGGGTCCTGGAAAAGACATGACTAAAGCCACTGACTCCTCCTTGCTTTTCTCTACTTTTGACAGAAAAAAAATTTTAAAGATTTTTCAAGTGTTAACAGGGAATAATGGAGCAGAAACGTTGAGATGGGATGGGATTGGGAGGGCAAGGAAGAGGACCAAAACATGACACTAAAAGCCTTATGAAATACTTTTTACATACTGGAGTACAAAACCTCTGAAATATGTACATATGCATATGTAAAAGTGTTTTTCTGGAGTTATCCTGCAGTGTGGGAGGGTTAGAAATGATCCTACTAGACACCACAGGCTAACAATTAAAAATCCAAGTCCCAGGGATAGATTACCGCCTTTGAAGGCCTTGGAAGGTGAAGTTCCATGTAACCCTGAAGGTTATTTCCAATGATAATAGTTCCCTTCAAATCTTGATGTTAAGACATGGTTGCTCAAGATTTCACATACTTGAATCACAGAATACAGGAAATCAATCTGATACTACAACTCACCTGGAAACTTCTATAGTGGCTGGATTTCATATTGCTAGAAGGTACTGTGAGTGTACCTGTCCTAGTTAGAGTTAATGTTGTAATGGTGAAACAGCTTGGCCAAAAGCATTAGAAAGAAGTGTTTTCCTTTGGTTTGCATTTCCATATCATAGTCCTTAACTGAAGGAATTCAGGGCAGGAACTCAAAGCAGTAAACCTGGAAGCTACAGCCTACGCAGAAGCCCAGGGAGAAATGCTGCTTCCTGGCTTACTCTCTATGGCTTGCTCAGTCAGTTTCCTTATAGAAGCTAGGATCATCAGTCCAGGGATGGCACCACCCACAATGGGTTGGGCTGTCCCTCATCAATTAAGAAAGTTTCCCACAGCTGGGCTTATGGAGGCATTTTTCTCAATTGAGCTTTCATTCTTTCAGATGACGTTAGCTAGGTCAAGTTTATAAATTGCTAGAAGGCAAACATTATATTTGTTCTTCTTATATACAAGGTTCTTCACATAATAAATATCCAAAACATATTTCTATGTGAGAACCTCCCAAGTACATTTAATACTCAATAATTGTTACTTAATTTTTAATAAATTTTACTCATATTACTATCTTTGATTTCATCAATTAGAAAGCAAATTAAATATTGCTGAAATTATAATTGAATCTTATATAAGAAGAGTTCTGTTCTGCAAAAGATATTATAAAATACCCATTTAGCTCTAAAGAATGAAGAGAATTTAAAAAGGAACAAGGAAGACAGATCATTTGTTTTTAAAGAGCATACCAGAAGCCAAGAATCCAAATTCAAAAAAGAAATTCTTCCAACATATATCTTTTAAGCATCAATTATATTTAATTTTAACTTTTCATTGTATAATTCTTTCAGATTTACAAAATTTCCAAACTACTATAAAAATTCCTATATGCGCTCCAACAAACTTTTCTCAGTTTAACATCTTACATAACAGTACACTTATCAAAATTAGTATAGTAATTTTGCAATAATTTTTTAATCTAGACAACTCATTAAAATATTGCCAATTAGAACCCATCATATTCTTAAGGATCCCACACATTTGGTTTTCATTTCTTCTTAGTTTTTTCCAAGATGAGTAAAGTCTTTTATTTCTCTCCTTGTTTCATGGCAATGCTAGTTTGTTATGGATGTCATGCTAAATGACCACAGCCTATACATTAAAAACAAACAAACAAACAACAGTAAAAAATATTTCCAGTTAAGGAGCATAGAACCTTGGTATAAAGGTATTTGAAATTTTGATTGTTTCTTAAACATTTCCTCTAATTATATAAATGGTCATTTTTTTTCAAGCTGTTGAAGACCATCTCCATCTTCTATCCTTCATACTCTATTCATGTCTTTATCTTCACCTTTTATAAACCTGTCAGTCATATAAGGTTATAGGCTGCTCATGTGAACATATTCTATTCTAGTAACCTACTTAAAGGTTATTAGTATCATATTGAAATCATCCTCTAAGTCACTAGAGGACAGAACTTCAAACACAAATTGAATGGTAAAAAAACAATTCAGCCTATAACAAGAGTCATGGCATGCTTTTTGTTTTGTTTTATTTTTACCACTAATTAACTAATTAATTAACTTTACATCCTAATTGCTGCTTCTGCTCCCTCTTCTCTGAGTCTTTAACTCTTACCTCTCTTCACTTCCCCCAGTTGCTCTCTGTCTCCTCAGAGAAGGGTGGGCCTCCCATGAATATCAAAACCACTTGGTCTATCAAGGGTTAGTAGGCCTAGGCTGATTTCTATTGAGGCCAGACTAGGCAGTCTCAATTAGGGAAAAGTGATCTAAGTCAAGTAAGAGTCAGTAAAAGCCCTTGCTCCTGCAGTTAGGGGTCCTACATGAACACCAAGCTGCATATCTGTTACATATTTTTAAGAGTGTCTAGCTCCATCCCATGCATGCTCTCTGGTGAATGTTTCAGCCTCTGTGGGATTCTATGGTTCCAGGTTAGTTGATATTGGAGGTCTCTTTGGATTGCCCTTAATCCCTTTTGCTCCCTAAATTCTAAACCCCACACTTCCATAAGACTCCCTGAGCTGTATCATTTGTTTTGCTGTGGGTCCCTGCATGTGTTTCCAGCTTCTAAGTGAAGCCACTCAGAAGACAGTTATGCTGGCATTCTGTCTGTAAGTATAGCAAAATATTATCAATAATGTCAGGGGTGTACTCTCTCTCATGACATGGGTCTCAAGTTGGGCCAGTCATTGGTTGGCCACTCTCTCAATTTTACCCCAGCTTTATCCCTGCTCATCTTATGAGGCAGGACTAATTGTGGATCTAAGGTTTTGTGGCTGAGATGGTGTTCCCTTCCCTCCGTGAGAAGTCTTTCCTGGTTACATGAGGCAGCCATTTTGGTTTCTGAATCCCGTATTGGTGGGAGTTTCCATGGTCCCTGTTTCTAGATCATCTCAGATATGCCCAACCCCTGGTTCCATTTTGCTCACAAATCTCCCCATCTCAGTCCTCTTGAAAGACCCACAAAGTGAGGACTCCCCCATATTCTGACTCAGGAGAGGCAACACCCCAAATAACTCACAGGAAACAGCCTTGATGCAAACCACAAGAGGAACTTTTTATTCTGGGGACCACAGTAGTACACCATACAGGTATAGAAGACAGTGGACCCCGAGTATCTGGGAAAGGGGGTATTTAAAAAAAATAACCACAACCCAAAGGGTTATGGAGGGTGTTATTGGGAAAATGCCGAAAATACTAGTGAAAAATCACAAGGGGGTATGAAAAATCATAAGGGGAAACTCCCTGCTTCTCAGGATTGTTCTCAAGATTTTAATCTAACTTCTGTGGTTGGCCAGTTCCTGGAACAGGGTCACTGAACTGGCTAACCTACATTCTTGGTACTAGGGTGTATGAATTTTTCCTGGTCTTTCATCTCCCCACTTCTTCTAGTACATAGTTCTAACCATAGAGCTAGATTTCAGAATCTTCATAATATTGATTTTCTTGACTTTATAAAGCATGATATTGTTGGTGTAACATCAAAATCTGAACAGCAATCCCTCTTTCTCTAATAAAGGTAACTAACTTATTTAACACATATGGACCTATAATTAAAAGCAGAAGCAAAATCCATAGGGGTTCCATTAGGGTAGATATCAAAGTAGTCATCCAAGGGGATCTACTAAACCAGCTCTCGAACCATCCCGGATGCACTTCTCTGTCTCTCTATCACTTGTCTAACCTTTCTCTAAGTTTACTCATGGAGTCTTTAATTACTCCTGATTGGTCTACATAAAAACAATACTCTTCTCTGAAAGCAGTGCATAATCTTCTGTCTTTTAAGAATAACAAATTTAATCCCCTTCTATTCTGTAAGACTACTTCTTAGAAGGAAGTTAAAGACTATTTAAGCTTGGAAATAGATTGTACTAGAGCCCTCAGATCTTTATCCAAGGCTATTCTTAATTCTTTAAAGTACTGAGGGGCCTGTATTAGGGCAGCTGTGTCTGTCCCAACAACTGTGACCTAGGATTACTGCTGTATCATAGAGACAGGCTCTCTCTGAAAACGGGCTGGGTGCTTGTCAAACTCATTTTTAGATGGTTTCAGGGCCTGCTTCATGTGGGAGACATGTATCCAAGTGGAAATATCTTAAAACTTTACCGCTGTAGGGGTCGTCAAGAGAACCAAGTATGGCCCTTTCCAGCGAGGTTCCAGATTCCCCACTTGATGGCGTCAGTCTAGGACAGTATCTCTGATCTGGAACTGGTGGGGCATGTCTGGATTCCCAGTCTCATAGGCCTCTTTCAGTTGTTCCCAGACTTGTCGTCTCACTACCTCAAGTGCCTTTCGGTGGGAAAATAAGGATTTAGAGAGAACAGCATCAGGATCATGTACTCCACCTGACTCAGTGAGCGATTGCATTCCCCCACACAGGATCTCATAAGGAGTGAGTTTAAATTGCCCTGGAGTGTTCCGAACTTGGAAGAGGGCAAAGGGAAGGAGGGCTGTCCACTCTTTCCCGATGGTCTCTAAGGCTAATTTTGTTAGGGTCTCTTTTAGAGTTCTATTCATCCTCTCTACCTGACCTGAGCTCTGGGGTCGGTAAGCACAATGTAATATCCTATTAATCCCCAGATGAGTGGCCAATCCCTGACTTACCTGGGCAAAAAAGGCAGGTCCATTATCAGACCCGATTACCGTGGGTATTCCGAACCTTGGGAAGATTTCTTCTAGAATCTTCTTGGCTACCACATTGGCTGTCTCAGTCCTGATAGGAAAAGCTTCTACCCAGCCTGAAAATGTGTCTATAAACACTAACAAATACTTGTTGCCATATCTAGCTGGCTTAATTTCTATAAAACCTACCTTCCAGTAGGTCCAGGCCAGTCACCCCTGAGCCTCTTCCCAGGAGTATACATGGAGTGTCCTGCATTAGTCATAGCACAGGCCTTGCAGCTTTTGACTATTTCCTCTGCCAAGTCAGAGAGTCATATAACATAGTAGTCAGAGGACCTAACCACACCTTTTAATTTCTTGGCCCCCAAGTGGGTCAAGTAATGTAAGTTGGTTGGTAACATACTTGCATCCTTCTTCCCATGGTTTTCCTTCTTCTGTTTCTAATACCCCATACGGGGTCTCCTTTGTTAGTCCTAATTTGTCCATAATTTGATAGTCTTCATGGGTGTATCTAAAGCTGGTCTCTCTGACATCATAATAATATTTAGGCTCCTTGACTGCCAGGATCATTGCTCCTTGGGCTGCCTATTTGACGGTTAGGTCTGCTATCTGATTCCCTTTAGCCACAGCATCTCGAATTTTCTGATGTCCTGGACAATGTATAATGGCCACCTTTGTTGGCAAGTGTATGGCCTCTAGGAGGCTCAAATTTTTCTCTTTATGTTTTATGTCTTTCCCTGCAGATGTCAACAGCCCTCTTTGTCTATATATTGCTCAGTGTATATGGGCAGTGGCAAAAGCATACCTGCTGTCAGTGTAGATGTTGATAGACTTCACCTTTGCCTTCATAGAGCTTGTATCAAAGCCACAAGTTCGACTTTCTGAGCAGAAGTCCCTTCAGTGAGGCTGCTGGCCCAGATCACTTGCTTCCCATCCACCATTGCTGCCCCCACCTTCTGCTTACCTTCAACCATGAGGCTACTGCTATCTGTGTACCAGCTCGGACTCCCAGGCCAAGGCTGATCCTTCAGATCATTTCGAGTACCAGTTTCTTCTGCCAGAATGTCAGCACAGTGATGAGAGGTGAAGAGTCATCAGTCTCGGGCAGTAGGGTAGTAGGATTGAGGACAGAAGGGGGAGTGAAGGTCACTTGTTCAGTCAACAAAAGGCTCTGATAATGTGTCATAGAGCATTGGTCATCCATCGGTCAGGGGGCTGTTGGATACTGCTTTCAAGAGAGTGGGGTGCCACTACAGTTATTTGTTGTCCCAGAGCGAGCTTATCAGCATTCTTGACAAGCAGAGCTATGTATGGCAGCAATAGCTTTCAAGCAAGAAGGCCACCTGCTGGCAACAAGGTCTAACTTCTTGGATAGGTAAGCACCTCTGGCCTTTTCCAAGGTCCCAAAGTCTGTGTAAGGACTCCTCTGACGATCCCTGCTCTCTCATCCACATAAAGAGTGTAAGGTTTGGTTAGGTCAGACAAGGCTAAGGCTGGGGCTGTTAGTAGGGCCTTTTTAATTTCTTCAAAGACTTTTTGGTGATCTGGGGTCCACACAAACACTTCCTTGGTTAGGGGGTACAATAGGGCAGCTAAGGTCACAAACCCAGGTATCCAGAGCCAGCGATACCCAATAATTTAGAATTCTCTTCCTTGCCTTGGTGTAGTTGGGGTAGGGATCAGACATTCTTTATCCACCACTACCCATCTTGAAGGGTGTATCCCAAATAATTAACTTCAGTCTGACACAGCTGAGCCTTTTTAACTGAGGGTCAGTACCCCAACTCACCTAATTCTGTTAAGCACACTGGTCTTCGGTTGCCCAGGTTCCCTATTTGTCTAGGAAACCTGTCTTTTCTTTCTCTCCTACGACTGCAGCCAAATTTCTCTCTTGTCTACAATCCTTCCTGTCTTCTCTTTCTTCTGCCTCCCACATCTCTCTTTCTTCTCTTCCTCAGTCACCTGCTTATGAAACACATTCTCTCCCTCCTTAACCAAATCTTGCAAGGTATAATCCTGCAACCCTTTTAGCCACTGTAACTTTTTTTTAATATCTGATGCTGACTGCCCTATAAAGGCCATAGCCACCACAGCTTGCTGACTCTCAGAGGTTGGGTCAAAGGGAGTATATAACACTGATAAGCCTTCATTAAATGTTCAAGAAACACAGACGGTGGTTCAACAAGCCCCTGAAGAACCTCTTTTACCTTAGCCAAATTGGTGGGATGTCTAGCAGCCCCTTTCAGCCCTGCCACAAGAGCCCAGCTGTAGACCATCAGCTGCTTCCAACCTGCTGCCGTATTGCAGTTCCTATCAGGTTGGTTAAGGGGAAACCCAGCATCTATTTCATTTGGGAGATTGGTTGGCACTCTATTTGCTCTGGGGACATTTTTTTCGTGCTTCCAACAGGATCCTTTCCCTCTCCTCAGTAATAAAGAGAACCTGTAAAAGCTGCTGACAATCATCCCATGTGGGTTGGTGGAAGTACATAAGAGACTCTAGCAATCCTAGGTGGAGTCAGGCTAGCAGAATTTTCTGAAAAAGGAGGGTGATTAGTTTTCTGGTTATAAAGATCAGCAGAGAAAAATGACCAGTACTGACGGGGTTGGAGGTTTGGAGGGTCCACAGGAGTCCATCTGGACTCTGTGCTCTCTGGCTCCATATATGTTCAGTGGGTAGGTCTCCCGACACCCCAAGGGGTTGGGGTTCCCTGGCGGTGAGGATTGAGGCTGTGAATAAGAGGGAGGTAATGGACTAGGCCACTCAGGAGGCTCCTCAATCTCAGGATAGATTTTAGAAGCCGAAGACTGAGCTGGAGGCTCCATTTCAGGAGAAGCCTTCACCTTCCATTTATCCTTTGGTGTTTCATGGAGAGCCAGGACTCGGGAGCCTGGCTTTTGTTCACGCACCCAGGGTTTGACCCAAGGCAAGGGGGTTCTGAACCAGATCTTTCCACACTGTCATGTATGGCTGCTGATTGGGATGATATCTGGGTCCTTCCTGAAAAATAATGGCTTTGATCTCAAAAATAATAGTTAAGTCAAAAGCACCTTCTGTGGGCCAGCCGACATCAAATATCAGCCACTCGGAAGAGCAAAAAGTCTGCCACAGTCCTTTTTTAACTTCTATTGACAAGTCGTGAGCCCTAGATTTAACTTCAGTCCAATGGTCGAGAGTCAAGCTAAGGGGAAATCATCACTGTCTGTCCCATAATAAAACTGTAGACAAAGACAAACAAGACAAAAACACACAAAACAGAAACCAACAGATACAGACACACACAACCCTTCCACATCCTCCACAAGCAGGCAAAAGAATCATATGGTCATGGAGAGGGAAGCTTCTGCTTCAACAACAGAACTCGGTCCTCTGACTTATCGTAGGAGACCACCAGGCATCCCTGGCTCTCCCCACTTCCCAGGGCGTCCCCCAGGGTGGCAGCCTGTGATCCTCCTAGCATGTCTGCTGATCACAGTCCTCCAGTCCTTACAGCCCAAGAGGACAGCTACAAACAGAAAGCTCACGTTTCAGAAAACAGAAAACAGGCACTCAGAACAGAGAAGACATCCAGCATGCACACATTCCAGAGGGGATCCCCTTACCTCCAAGTTGGTTCTCAGGTGTGAGGAGTGGCCATGTTTTGCCAATGCACCAAATGAAAGACCCACAAAGTGAGGACTGCCTCATGTTCTGACTCAGGAGAGGCGACACCCCAAATCACTCACAAGAAACAGCCTTGATGCAAACCACAAGAGGACTTTTTATTCCAGGTGCGCTCTGGGGCTGACAGTCTTACACCAATGCAGGGTTAGAGGACAGTGGACCCCGAGTATCTGGGAAAGGGAGTATTTAAAAAAAATAACCACAACCCAAAGGGTTATGGAGGGTGTTATTGGGAAAATGCCGAAAATACTAGTGAAAAATCACAAGGGGGTATGAAAAATCATAAGGGGAAACTCCCTGCTTCTCAGGATTGTTCTCAAGATTTTAATCGAACTTTGTGGTTGGCCAGTTCCTGGAACAGGGTCACTGAACCGGCTAACCTACATTCTTGGTGCTTAGGGGATCTGATTTTTCCTGGTCTTTCACTCTGACACTTGATCAGTCCTGCTCCCATCAAACATTGATTAACCTGTCTGTTTCTGTGTAGATACCACGCAGTACATATTACTATTGACATGTTTGAAATTAGGAATGGTGATACCTTATTTTTTATTGTTCAGGATTATTTTAGCTATCCTTGAATATTTATTTTTTAATATCCTGTTTATAATTTCTCTTTCCAGCATTTCCTTTTAGCAGGAGAGATTATAGATTCATATTCTTGAGGTGGGTGGGTGGCCCCATCTCTCAAATAGGGGCCATGATTATCCACTGGATACTGTCTCTACAGGTTCTATCTGCCCTTTGTTAGGTATTTCAGCTAAAGCCCTCCCTGTTGTGTCCCTGCAATCTGGGAATTTCTAGTGACTACCCCCACCCCTTCACCCTCCTCCACTGCTATACACCTACTTTCAAATTCCTGACCCTCTGTACTTCTCCCCCATCTCCTCCCACATATGAACTGGCTCTCCTTTTCCCTCCCACTCCTCTCTCCCTCCAAGATACCTCTCTCTCTCTTCTTCCCCTTCCTGACTAGTATACTGTAGTTGCATTGTGGGTATTCTGAGCTTGTTTTTGGCAAATATCTTCTTATCAGTGAATACATACCATGTGTGTTCTCTTGTGACTGGGTTACATTACTCAGGATATCTTCAAGTACTATCCATTTGCCTGTGAATTTCAGGAAATCATTGTTTTTAATAACTGAGTAGTACTCCATAGTATAAATGTACCACATTTCTATTTTCAGGTCTTGAACAGTTTATTTATTTCCTTTATCTTTTTTACTATATTTTCCCATACTTCTTTAAGGGGATTATTAATTTCCTAAATAAAGCCTTCTGTCATCTTCATAAGATTGGATTTAAAATCATTTTGTTCTGCTACAACTGTGTTAGAATATCCAGGGCTTGCTGTAGTAAGATAGATGGACTCTGGTGGTGTCATATTGCCCTGTCTCTTGTTGATTGTGTTCTTATGCTAGCCTTCTGTCATGTGTATTGTACTTGGTGCTAGGAATGCAGGCAGAGTTGTGGCCTGCAAAATATAGTACAGGGGACAGGGTGCAATTTGGTGCTGCTGGACGTCCCTTAAAGGAAATTGGCAAGCAAGGGACCTTTTATGAGATTCTAAATTTTTCCGTAGTGCTGGTGGGTTCCTCTGAATGCAGGCAAAACCATGTCCTGGAAAACGTAGCTTAAGAGTCAGGATATATCTCACCACAGCTGGGTGTTTTGCAAGAGGATTAGGAAGCAGAGGACTGGGGGAAGTGTCTTATCTTATCTGGTTGTTTCTGGGAATGGCAGATCTCCAGAAATGCAGAAAAAGCTGTGGAAAGTTAAATGGTGTGCAGGGTCAGGGTGTAGCTCACAGTTTCTGGGTGTGCCCAGTTGGACCAGGCAGGCAGGGTATTGGGGATGGGGGTTTTCACTTGGATGTCCCTTGTCTTTCTTGTTGAGGCTTAAGTAAAATGATAAGGCCTAGATAACTGTTACTTGTCTAGAATGCCATTTTTGTGCTGTTACTAATGCCATAGTGAAACTTTCTCATAAGTTGTTACTAGGATATTATATTCTCTGGTGTTCTTGGAAACCAGTCACAACAGAAATCAGTTAAAACTAATTTGAATAGTTAGGCACAATAAGCTTGGACCTGGACCAACCATGTAGCAGTACTTCCTACACCTTCGTGTAAGCTTTTATATTTGCCTTTATAATCTGCCCCTGGGATAGACCTCAACATAAGAGAGACACAGGCATCTATTTAGAATAAGACTTCCATTTTGATGTAAAGTTTAAGATCACAAGAACTCCCTGGGAATTGATATCCTACTTGGCAGAAAGAGACATGTAATTGGGTGATTGACATCCTGGTTGGCAAGTTAAGACGTGAATGTTAGATAAGGCAAGTCCCCTGCCACAGTTGAATACCCCAGCTACTAGAAGAAGGATAAGTACACAACAAATATATGCTCCAAAGAAAATGTCCTATCCCTAAATCCTAATTGGGGGAATAACTTGGCACCATTGTTTGTAGCTTTTAGGCTTAACAGCCCTGTAGGACCTTAACTCAATGTCATGCTTCAGGTCCCAAATCTTTATTGTGGCCCTCAAAGATCAGTCTTGGGGCATATGCTCAATAAACTACCCTTGTCTGACTGAGATTAGTATCTGTGTGGTCTGTGAGGTGACTCCTGGTCCCCAACATTTATTTTGATTATAATGGAGGCAAATTGTTTTCCATGATGATATGCATGTTAGAAATGCCATAACAATTAAGACTGTGTTATTTTTAATACACCAATAGTTATATGTTCCTCTGTGTGTTTGTGTTTGTGTGTGTGTGTGTGTGTGTGTGAGAGAGAGAGAGAGAGAGAGAGAGAGAGAGAGAAAGAGAGAGAGAGAGAGAGAGAGAAAGAGAGAGAGACAGACAGAGAGAGACAGAGACAGAGAGAGAGACAGAGAGACAGAGACAGACAGAGACAGGTTATTTCTGTTGTTGCAATAAAAATATTGACCAAAACCAACTTGAAAAGGGAAAATAATTTCTTTGGATTACATTTCTAGGTCACAGTATGTCAAACTAGATGTCCCTCAACAGAAGAAATGATTGCTGAGTCCAGCATGACCGTGGTAGGGACAGAATGACATGGTTTCTGCCCCTGGGACAGGGTAAGCAGGCTCCGGCCTCCATGATTGTCTAGGGCTTCTGTGAGCACAAGACTAATTTATATGATAATGTACATATTTTTACATTCTTCTGAGGAATGTCCTCCCTGTTAATGTTAATAACTCTGTGGTAATCCAAAACAGCACGAGTTGAGTCCAGGAGTCAAGGGGATGTCTGTCTTCAGCAAAATGGTGAACTCGGGATAGCCTTTAAGGCTGTGGAAAAGAACTCTAAAAACATGAGATTGAAAATATACAATTTCTCAACTAACATAAATTGTATGTGCTTCGCAGATCTAAAGGAACAGAGGCATCTCTGCGGTAAGCCAGCTTGTAACAAAGATACAAATACAGGCAGATATAAATGCAGGAAAATTCCTGAGTTCAAGATCAACCTGGGACACAGGGAATCCAGGCCCAGGTGTGGTAGAAATGGAAATTTCAGGACTGGGTCCCACACAGGTAGCTTATTGTTTATGCTTAATAGAGGCAGGCAGATCTCTGAATTCTTTTGCAATGTTAAAAGTAAATGTGCCCTTGCTTTCTCCTAAGAATTAAGCACCTAGGGTCACAGGATGCTGTTCATAGGATACTCAAACTGAAATCTGAAGTAAATGACTGGGTTGATGGGTAAAATAAAAGACTGTGCTTACAAACTGCAAGAAATGAGCTATACAGAGAATATATATATATATATATATATATATATATATATATATAGAGAGAGAGAGAGAGAGAGAGAGAGAGAGAGCTGTCTAGAGATCACCAGAGAAAGCAGAACACAAAGAGGAAGCAATTTGGAAAACTGTCTCGAGCAAAACATAGGCTGCCAGCTTGGACCCATGATTTGACATTGAGTCATTTGTTCTCACTGCTCCAGGACACCCCTTCTCTCAGAACACCTCTCCAAGCTGAGGCTAGTCCTAGGAAAGGGATAAAAAAAATTGTGTTACATTAGCAGAAATGGATTATCACTCAGCCATTAAAAATAACACCATTACGAAATGTGCAGACAAATGGATGGAACTAGAAAAGATCATACTGAGAGAGGTCAGCCAGACCCAGAAATACAAACATAACATTACTTTCTTTTAAGTAGACATTAATTATAAAATACAGGATAACTATGTCAACCATTTTTTACAAAACAGAGTAAGGCCTTTCTCGTGTGGTAGAGAATTTTATCTAGAGTTGGAGCACTTCGTTATTTCTATTAAGCAAGAGTCCACTTCTCTTCCATAATAGCTAGTATCTTAAGAATCTCTAGATTGACCACTTTTTAAAGTTTTTTTGTTTACAAGAATCTTTCTGCACTACAAATTTTCCAATATTTCATTAATGGAAAATGAAATAATATAGGATATAATTATTTTAAAGTAAATTTATAAAGCAATGTGTTTTATTTTTCAAAACACTCTAAACATTCTACTCTTTAATCATCAAAGTACTGTTCAAAAAATATATTTCCCACAGTGGGAGTTTTCTGTCTTGTCTAAGACAGACTTATTCTTATGTGCACAACTCACAGAGAGTTTAAGGATTTTAAAGGAGGAGGAATAATAAAACACTGGGTTCTTATTACTGACTTTGTCACCTGCAGGATTGTCTATATTTTTTTTCTTTCTGAGAACTAATCCCCAGTTCCCTTCTCAGCTCTTTTTACAAGGCATGTTGAGTTCTGCATTACGACAACAAAAGAAAACCATGGGAAGAAGAAAATCAGAAGGGGAAAATGTTTACAAGAAAAGAAAAGAAAAAAAAACCTCCCTTTTCTTATTTGTGGCTTTCTGATTATAATCTTCATTTGGTGATCATATTATCATCCATTAGTTTCTTGATGAATCAAACGTGATACTCATAATCACTTCCAGAAGTGCCTTGATAGTTGTCAGGGAGGTATTTGCAAGCTATTGAAATAAAGACAGATTACTTGGATAGGAAAGACAATCTGGCTTTCAGTCCCAGCATCTGGCCACTTACTAATATCTTTATCTCCCGAAAATCTCAAGAAGATTAAAGTTTTCCTAAAGTGGAGTCTCAGGTGTTTATTTTGTAGCCTTGTCCAAATTCCAGCCCTTTAGTCTCCCAGTGCACACTAATATAAAAAGCGATTTCTGTATTTAATTGAGCTCATTGGACATTCTCACAAATAGATGGGACTGAAGATGACTGAAACCTTCCAGTTTCCTATTAAATTTAATCGATATATGTTTTGTTAAAAGAACGAAACACTTCATTTTCCAAAACATCCTGATATGTGACCTTCACACAGACTCTATCCAGTTTCTCTGATGCTTTAATTTATGTGCACTTTCCCAAGGAGATTTCTAAGGAACGCCATTATGATTTTCTTTCATCCAGCTGCACAACATATTATAATATTGCGTGCTGGTCGTAAAGTATCTGAAATGGATCTTTTACCTTTAAAAGTGTGTTGGACTCTTAGTTTACTGTTTGATTTTTTTCCCCTGTCTTTAGCATATTGACAAGGATCATTTCCAAAACATCACATTTTTAAGTAAGGGAAGGTAAACACTAAAATTTTTGCAATATTTTCCAAAAAAATGTTTTACTAGATCCTTCACTTCCCATTTTACCTGTCTTATTATTATTCTGCATACATTCTTGTATCATTATCTTCCTCATTAAAGACAGATAGCTTAATATAAGCACCCCTCTGTAATAACTGACTTGGTCTTTCCTAACTTTCCATATGCATCAGTCATTCTGTAGCTGAATCAACAGATTATAGACAAAGAGATAAAAAATATACTATAATTGTTGGTAGGCATTCATGTGTATTATAACATATTACTTAAGCTATAGCAAATTCTAGTTTGACTGATATTTCAATTTGGATCATTTATAATAGTTAATAATATGCTTATCTATTCCTTAAAAATGGTATGGATATTATGAATAGTGATTAATACAGTATTGGTTGACAACTTAAGCATATAAAAATAATAGACAAAATTTTCGATTTTATTTAGAAGGTCTCATAACTTCTATTTAATACTCTCTTTTCTGACAGCCAGTAAAAAGGATTAGTAAGTAACCGACAAGAGGGTACAGCTACCTGAAATAATGGTGTCAAACATGGGAAACCCTTGGTCAAAAGTAATAAGCTGAGTAGAAAAAATATAAGAGGCTATGGATCTACAGTGTGAGGAGCAATTTAATTATTATTCCATTTCTGTTTTGCCAAATGAAGGGGCTAGATACTAATACCCCTTGAGAATAGTTTATTTCTTTTATGGAGAATATGGCATGCATTCATTTTTTTCCAATTTTATTGGTTATTTTAATTCATTTACATTTCAAATACTAACCCCTTACAAGATTCCTCTCCACAAGCTGCCTATCACCTCCTACCTCCCCCCTGACCCTACGAGGATGCTTCCCAACTCACCCACCCACTCCTGCCTCAGCAGCCTAGTGTTCCCCTATCCTGGGTAATCAAGCCTCCACAGGACCAAGGGACTTCTCTCCAAGTGATGCTAGATGAGGCAATCCTCTGCTACATATCCAGCTGGAGCCATGGGTCCCATCCTCTGTGCTCTTTGGTTGGTGGTTTAGTCCCTGGGAGGTTTGAGAGATTTGGTTGGTTGATACTGTTGTTCTTCCTATGGGGTTGCAAACCCCTTTAGATCCTACAGTCCTTGCCCTAACTTCTCCATTGGGCTCTCCATTATTAGTCCAATGTTTGGCTGTATATATCTGCCTATGTATTAGTCCAGCTCTAGCAGCAAATCTCAGGGACAGCTATATCAGTCTCCTGTCATTAAGCACTTCTTAGCATCAGCAATAGTGTCTGGGTTTGGTGGTTATTTATGGGATGGATCCCTAGGTGGGGCAGTCTCTGGATGACCTTTCTTTCAGTTTCTGCTCCACTCTTTGTCCCTGCATTTCCTTTTGACAGGAGGAATTATGGATTCATATTTTTGAGGTAGGTGGGTAGCCCCATCTTTCAACTAGGGGACATGACTATCCACTCGATAAGGTTTCTACAGGTTCTACCTACCCTCTGTTATGTATTTCAGCTAAAGTCCTTCCTGTTGTGTCTCTGGCATTTGGGACTTTCCAGTGGCTCCCCCATCTCCCCGCCCCCCCCGCACTGCTACACACTTACTTCCAAATTCCTGACCTTCTGTACTTCTCCCCCTTCTCCTCCCATATCTGAACTGGCCCCCCTTTTTACTCCCCCTCCTCTTTCCCTCCAAGATACCTCTCCCCCTCTACTTCCCAGAGATTATTCTCTTCCTCCTACTACTGTAGTATCCACACTTTGGTCTGATCTTCTTTCTTCTTGGGTTTCATATGGTCTGTGTATTGTATTGTTGGTATTCTGAGCTTGTTTTTTTTTGGGGGGGGGTAATATCTACTTATCAGTGAGTTCATATCATGTGTGTTCTATTGTGATTGGGTTACCACACTCAGGATGATATTTTCTAGTTCCATCCATTTGTCATGGCAGACATTCTTTATGCTAGATCTTCCTCATATTTAGACAATTTTATCATGAATTCTTTGGGTTAGACAAAGTTTGCCTAACAATCTTTGGAACAATTCATAATATTTCCTTTTATAATTATTTGTTTATTTGTATATGTAAATCGTGGGTGGTATATGTTTTGCCCAGGATTTGTCAAGGCCAGAAAACAACTCACAGCAGTCTGACTAGTTTTTTGCTCTCTACCATGTTGCTTCTGGGGACTGAACTCAAGTCATCAGGTTTGGCTGCAAGTATCTTTACCCACTAGGCCATCTTGACAGCCCACTATGAAGAACATTAACTGTTGTGTATTTCTCATTCAAGCACAATGAAAAACAATTAATAGGATATTTTACCTCTCTTGTTAATACTTTAATACTATCAAATACACTTTTAGGCAAAGCAAAATATTAAGTTTTTGTAGTTAGCTCTGTACTTAGTATTTCAATATGCCAAATGGTTGCTACACTGTCAAGCAGGAAGGATATATGGAAAAATATTGTATTCTTTTTTATAACACAATGTCTTTCACAGATAAGAAATATATTTAAAGTCTCAATAATTAATTTCAAGTGGAAAACAAAGGATGGATAATTTCTGCAGATAGACACAAAGCAAAATACAAAATCTATTCACTTATAATAGAACGAAGAAATGTTTTCATCTCAATGGGGTTCTTCAAGAAATATTTTTATCTAGAGAGTTCAGGTACATTAGGTATACTTTCCGGGCCTTACAATGTATACTGCTATTAGTTATATAGTATATATAGCAATTTTATGATCCTTTATTTTATGATAATATACATTAGATTCACTTCTGTGCTTCTTTCCTTCTTCACTCTTTTCATATATAACACCCTTCTCTACCTATTTTTGCCCCTTTCCCCCTAGATGAATAACTGATTATAAAGCCATGAGGCTAATAATGAAGGAAACAAAATAGTGTATACATATGGACATGCTTGTATGAATAAATTAGATGAGACCCAAAGATCTGAAGCAGCAAAATCTATAAGATTTTAGGCCTGTGGAAGAGGGTAATTTTCTCGTTTTTCTAAGGACTGTCTGAACTCTTGAAAGAGAATAACAAATCAAGTGCTACCACAGCTGTTATTCCAGGATTCAAATTAATAAAATGCTCCTTGTGCTTTTCTTCCCATAATACTTCATTGGAGCCTTTTGTTTTGTTCTGTAGCTCAGTTTTTCTCTTCTTTCAATGCAATATTCGTGGAGGTTTTTTTCGTAAGAGTCACTTTTATTTAACAGTTTGACCCTCTCCATTTCATAAGAGTCATCAGTACAATGAATTTGAAAGCCAAAGGGGAGTCAAGGAACAAAGAAATTCTGGGATCAGTTCCTTTAAGCAAAACACCCTAAAGTAGAAAAAGTTTGCCCAATTCTAAAGTTGTTTTCTTTCCAATGTAATTATATTTTCTGAATGCATTCAATTAATCTCTCTCTCTCTCTCTCTCTCTCTCTGCGTGTGTGTGTGTGTGTGTGTGTGTGTGTGTGTGTGTGTGTGTGTGTGTCTGTGTGTGTGTGTGTGTGTGTGTGTGTGTGTGTGTGTGTTTGCTTTTCTGTGTGTATGTGGGAGCTAAGGAAATAAAAATAGACAGATAAAGACAGAGACCATGACAGAGAGGTACACACAATCAAAATAATATGGAAAGGATATGGGAGGGAGATGAAGACTGATGGTAACAAGAACAATCCACCAAGATTACAAATAGCATTCATTTGTTATAGAGCTTCTAAAAAGATAAGATTAATATTGGCCAAAGTTATTATGATACTATTTGTAAAGCTCACAGATGTTGGGAAGTGCACATAAGAACTCTCTGTTGATGTGATAGAATTTATAAATTTCAACTGTTCTCCAATTCTCCACCTCCACTATATGAAACTTAGATTTTACTGTTTAACTAAATACTTAATCTGATTATGAAATACATATAAATTCTTTTTCTTTCTCTCTCTCTTTTAGTCATTATCCACAAAATGACTAAAAGACAAGATCTTTCCCAATCTTCAACAGATTTTAAAATCTATTATATGAAATGACTACTTGAACTTTAAAAATCATAGAAACTTTTATATGTAATTAAAAATAGAATTCATTTCCTTCAGTCTTATAAGCAATATTTTGTCTTTTAGTTTCACTGCTGAGGAATTTTCCTTACTAGCTATTTTGTACTACACTATTAAATTCTAATTATCCTCAGAACCATAGAAATCACATTCTCAATAACAATCAGGTTTATTTAAATTTATATTCAACCTAAATTCACGACACATTTATGCCTTTGAACTTTAGGTATGTTTTGATGCTTCCCTAACTCCTTTTATTTTTGCTTTCTTTATTGTTTTATGCTTTCCTCCAATGTGATGACATTAAATATCTCAAACTTTTATGTTTAATGGTAGCAACTTTGCACCATTGGAGATGATTGGAAGATGTTATAAGTGCATTATAGAAGTGAAGAGTCCAGAGTTATCTATCAAGCTACTATGTTTAAGACTTTGTTTTGCCATAGGCATTTTGGCCTTAATTTCTTAATGTCTAATATAAAGACAGCTATATAATATGTAAGGACTTAGAGATTACTTGACATGCACATGCTTATGAAAATTTAAATTCTACCACACTCTTCAAACATGGATAAAAAAGGAATAAAGGAGTCTTCACAAGAAATTTTACATGTGTGATATAAATACCATTATTGTGTTTTACTATTAGCAGTAGATTATATTTAGAACTATGTAACTAAAATATTTGAAAAACTATTCACTAACAATTTACAATACTCAAAGTACCATCTAGGCAATATAGTAAGAAAGAAAGAATAGGTTTCAGTTGTAGTTGTTTTAGAAACCTAAATACAAATTACAGCTCTACCATTTGCTGTTATGTGACTATGGACACAATACTAGCACAAACTTTATGGCATTGTTGTGGTAATTAGATAACTCATTGGAAACAATAATCTCTACAAGTATACCCATTGTTTTTCCTGAATCTAAATCCTGTTGGCCTACTCTATAAATTTGGCATCCATGTCTCCATAATCATGTAAGCCAGTTTTCTAAAAGACAACTCCTTCTGTAAACATATACACCATATTATTTCTGTTTCACTGAAATGGCTATGGCTAAAGCAGTATCATAACCTCACAATTTATTATAAATGTGACATTCTTTAAACTGCATAACTACACTTAGCTTCATTTTATCACTTACCAAATAGAATAGCAAAACTCACTTCACTTAAGTGGAAGAAGCAAATGAATTAAAATCAATAAGATGCCTTAGCAGAATATTTCATTGTTTAATCCTTTTCATAAAAGACAATTGTCCTTTCTAACTCTGTGAAGAAGAGAGTTGGAATTTTGATGGGGATTGCATTGAATCTGTAGATTGCTTTCGGCAAGATAGCCATTTTTACAATATTAATCCTGCCTATCCATGAGCATGGGAGATCTTTCCATCTTCTGAGCTCTTCTTTAATTTCTTTCTTCAGAGACTTGAAGTTTTTATCATACAGATCTTTCACTTCCTAAGTTAGAGTCACATCAAGGTATTTTATATTACTTGTGACTATTGTGAAGGGTGTTATTTCCCTAATTTCTTTCTAGCCTGTTTATCCTTTGTGTAGAGAAAGGCCACTGATTTGAGTTAATTTTATATCTAGCTACTGCACTGAAGTTGTTTATTAGGTTGAGGAGTTCTCTGGTGGAATTTTTGAGGTCACTTATATATTCTATCATATCATCTGCAAATAGTGATATTTTGACTTCTTCCTCTGATCTCCTGTTGTTGTCTAGTTGCTGAGGCTAGGACTTCAAGTACTATATTGAATAGATAGAGGCAGAGTGGGTAGCCTTGACTAGTCCCTGATTTTAGTGGGATTGCTTCCAGTGTCTCACCATTTAGTTTGATGTTTGCTACTGGTTTGCTGTATATTGCTTTTATTATGTTTAGGTATGGGCCTTGAATTCCTAATACTTCCAAGACTTTTATCATAAAGCAGTGTTGGACTTTGTCGAATGCTTTCTCAGCATCTACTGAGATGATCATGTGGTGTTTGTTTTTTTGTTTGTTTGTTTTCAGACAGGGTTTCTCTGTATAGCCCTGGCTGTCCTGGAACTCACTTTGTAGACCAGGCTGGAACTCAGAAATCCGCCTGCCTCTGTCTCCTGAGTGTTTGGATTAAAGGCATGCACCACCACGCCCAGCTGATCACGTGGTTTTTTACTTTGAGTTTGTTTATATAGTGAAATATGTTGATGGATTTCATATATTGAACCATTTTGACTTTGAGTTTTTTTATATAGTGAATTATGTTGATGGATTTTCATATATTGAACCATCCTTGCATCCTTGGGATAAAGTCTACTTGACCATGATGGATGATCATTTTGATGTGTTCTTGGATTCAGTTTGTGAGAATTTTATTGAGTATTTTTGCATCGATATTCATAAGGGAAATTGGTCTAAAGTTCTCTTTCTTTGTTGGGTCTTTGTATGGTTTAGGTATTTGAGTAATTGTGGCTTCATAGTGGATTTAAAAGACAAAGTATTGGGAATGTACTGTATTTTCTACTGTGTCATTAAATTTATCAAAAATAGCAAAATTTTGTCATATATAGATGATATAACCTATAAACACAACTCCCTTAAGATGTTGGAACCAGTAGATATATACAGACCCATACCTCTAGCTGAAGCTTCCTAATCCACCAGAAGCAGCTGTTTTAAAACATGCCCTGCACAGCTCAAGCCCAACTATTATATAACCCCAAATTCTCTTCTTATTCTTATCACCATATCCCACACCACGCCTCAGGCAAAATCATTTTACCTCACTAAAGGCCAGATAGAAACCTAGTACAAAGGAAACCTCAAGGAATCTATGAGGTTGACACTAGTGAAGACTCCTAGTAATGGATGGACATGGAGCCTAAACTGGCCATCCTCTGTAACAAGGCAAAGCCTCACTTCAAGTGGAAGGATTGGGATACCAACACAGAGAACCTCTGACCTACAGTTGGTCAAGGCAACAGATTGTTCTGAGACTAGAGCCTGAAGAGAGGGAGGAAGGGTTGGAGGATCCAGGAACATCAAGGACACCAGGCCCACAACAAGGCCCACAGATTAAACTAACAAGGACTCAATTTGGCTCAAAGAGACCAGGGAGCCTATATGGGTCTGACCTAGGTCCTTTACATATATGTTATAGTTGTGTAGCTCAGGGTTCTTGTGGGATTCCTAACTGGGAGTGGAAGTGTCTCTGACTCTTTTGCCTGCTCTTGGGACCGTTTTCTTCCTACTGGGTTGCCTTTCCCAGCCTTTATATGATTGTTTGTAACTATCTTATTTTATCTTGTCATGCTGTATGTGGTTGATGTTCCTGTGTGGTCTGCTCATTTCTGACAGGGGAGATGAATGTGTGCAGATCCTGGAAAAAGGAAGGTGGGGAGGGAAAGGAGGGGAAACAGCAGTTGGGAAATAATTTATGAGAGAAGAATAAATAACGAGGAAATAATATATTGAACTCATAAGAAGTTGTTGGTTTGTAAGAAGTCATTGCTATTTTTTTTTCTGAATTTTAGGACAATTTTTTGTATCCTAATTAGGAATAACATGGCTGTTTTCCTGTTGTCTTATGATATACTTCTCTAAATGTGTAACTATGGTGTTTGCAACCCATAGGAAGAACAATATCAACCAAACAACCCCCTCCCAGAGCTCACAGGGACTAAACCACCAACCAAAGAGCACAAGTGGAGAGTCCCATGGCTCCAGCTGCATATGTAGCAGAGGATTGACTTGTTGGACATCAATGGGAGGAGGGGCCCTTGGTCCTGTGAAAGCTTCATGCCCCAGTGTAGGGGAATGCCAGGGTGGGGAGGTGGTAGTATGTAGGCACCCTCATAGAAACAGCAGGAGGGAAGAAGGCTAGGGGTTTCCAGAGACAAAACCAGGAAAGGGGATAGCATTTGAAATATAAATAAATAAAAATTCAATTAAAACAAGAAAAAACTCTCCACTTAAGAAAAAAAATAATACTGAACCAATTGCTAAGAACAAATCATTTCACTGCTCTAATTTACTGCAAATTGTGGTATATTTTTTTCCATGCAAAATTCCAGTTCTTTCTCAGAGGAGGCCTATGAAATAGGTTCAATTTTTAGTCCAAATTTATAAGACTGGAAACATGGATTTTAAAGATTATGTACTTTGCTCAAATATACAAGTAACAAAGCACTCTTTTAATAGACTGTAAGAATTAATGGAATTGAAATCACATAAAATGTCTTTCATAGCTTTACTAATCCTGAGTGAGTTCAATTAAATACACAATAAAATGAAATAAAACCAAACTTCAAAACTTTTAAATCTGAGCCATTTTTGCATATCTGTGATTTTCAAAACTATATAGTAAAAATAACCAATTACACACACACACACACACATATATACATATATATGCAAATACAGAAAATATTTTCTGAAAAGACTTGGCTCTTTTTCAGTTCTATACCTACAATATTAGTCATTAATAACTGTTGCCTTAACAGTTGATTTAATAATCTCTTGGTCTTCAACTGTAATTTGAAAGTTCTTGCTCTGTGCCAGGCTTTATAATTTTCCTACTTACACCTTTTACACATACTATTTAAGGAGAAATTTCCATATTGAAAGAAATTTCTTTCTAGTATTTTGAGAAAATCTCACATTGTAGACCTTACATGTTTGGAACTATAGACAATACTCCTGTGTCCGACTCCATGGTGATGGACATTTGTTTTTGAACAATGAAAGAGCATTTCCCTTCATTTTTCTTCGCTTGGGAATTATCCCACCTATTGCAGATATACACAAAGCCACTGTTCACAAATGAAACACTAGGTTGGATAAAGGAAAAACATTTTATATTTTTAGAGTTATTTTCATCATGTACTATGTGTGTCAAAAGTAACATGGTATAATTTCAGTGGAGCAATACAAATCTCAAAGTGCTGGCAACAGATAATAAAGACAGCAATGAATACTGAGTAAGACTAATTTAAGTGACAAACATAATTATTTAGCATGAATTTTCCTTTTTCCCCTTTGAACTGTTTCCCACATTTTGACCTAAATTCAACACTCATGGTATTAGTATTACTTAATAATTATATAAATTGTAGAGCAAGAAGAAGTCCTTGTAGTGTCTTCTGGATGGGACATGGCTTTTGCACATATGCATCCAAAGCAGCTATTCTCACCTGTAGCAAACCTATCCACCATCTTGTGTGGATGTGAGAGAGAATTTCAAGGCCATACCTTTTGTGAAGCTGTTGGAATCTCAGAGATAATGAGGGCTAAAGAAGCACTTGTTATGAGGGTATGACCACAGATACCATGCTCAAGTGCATAACCCAGGACCTGTATACATATGGACAGTATGTATTAATTAGACTCAATGGGTTATTAATTTTAAAATGAGATCATAAGAACACAATGAAGAGAGGAAAATGTGTTTGGGGATTCCAGGGAGAGCTGGATCGAGGTAATAGTGGGTGCATATGCTGAAAATACAATGGATACACACTCAAAGAATGGGAAGAAATTTAAAAAGAAAATATAGAATAATAAATGTTTCTGAATTGACAAAAATTAGTTTCTGTGCAGTTTTACTATCCTGTTTTTCATCATTAACAATTTTGAAACAAAAAGAAAACTTGAAAGAAAATTGGTTTTAAGGAAAATAATACATACATATGCTTAAAATATACTTTTGTTTTTCTTCTATTAAAAAAAAAATCTCCTGCATCAAAAACTGAAACCAAGACACTCTTTACTATCTAACAATTTATCACTATTTAGATTATGTTTAGCCTTTAAAAATGGAAAAATGAAGGAAAATCAAGAATCTTCCCTCTCACAGGAGAATAAAGGTTTGAAGATTTAAAGATATTGGTTCTTTGGAGTTCTTGGCACCGAAACACAATATTTTGTACTGTTTTGTCTACTTGGGAAAATAGATCAATGGCCATTGTTCATTTTTATTATTTGACTCCAGATTGAACTTATTGTTCCCATATATGGCAAAAATCCAGTTACATTAAAAGATAGTCACAAGGCATTCACTTATAAGTGACTTCTCATTGTGTTTTACAAAGGTTTCAACTTCAGTTCAACACATTTCCTTTGAATAGTTATTCACTTAATCATTTTCTCTCAAAATGATTGTGTATGTGTGTGCATGTGTGTATTTCAGATCTTTTTCTTTCCCCTAAATATTTATTACTCTTTTTTTCTCTCATTTTTTAAAGTCTACCTGAGGCTTGAGAGATAGTTTGATGGATAGTAGTTCCCAATACTCCCGCAGAGGATCAGAATTCAGATCCCAGAACCTACTTCAGGCAGCTTATAGCTAGAATTACTAGTCCTGTTTTAGGGCTCCAATGTTCTCTTCTGGTATTCATACATACATGTATGAATATACTCACAAAAACTCAACTATACATAAACAAAAGGTAAAAAATCAATTAAATGTAAAGTCTTCTTTACTATTTAGGTCACTCTTTGTGTTAAAGATTTCTTATCTAATGCTTTTTAAGTATTATTGTTACACTGTACAAAAGGAATCTTTTGAACTTTCTAGCTTGATGAGTAAGGAAATCTCAAGAAGGCCCCCATTCCTTGTGATGAACATTAGATTCTGAAGGAAGGATACTTTTTCACCATCCTAAATGGAAATTTTTTCCCATTAAAAAATTCAATTATTATTTGAACAATTTAAATTAATTTATTTGAAGAAGCACTTAGAAGAAAAGAGGACAAAAATTTAACATATATCGCACAACTCAGCAACAGATCCCTCACTATCCTACAGTAAAACATATTGTGACATAAGAGGAATCATTTCTGGATGTACATACAGTGGGGGTAAAACTGAATTGTCACTGTGACAGTCATTTCTGACTGTTAATTCCCCCCTACACAAATGGCTTTCCAGGCCTGTACCACGTAAGAAAAAAAAAAATCTGTTCAGACAATTTAATTGTATCAAAGAGCACTATTTCACAGCTACCGCCAATGTTCACACCATTACATGCAGGAGCCCTCAAAGCAGACACAGGCTGCTTAGAAGTAGAATATTCATTGTTTCATAATGGTTGATAATTACATTTCTCAGTTGTTTCCTAAAGAAAATGCAAAGCACTATTTACATATTGGCATCACATCACCACCAACTGCCCAAGAGTGTTTAGTAGGAATATTTACTGGGGTGGGGGGTTAAACAATCAACTTTTTAGAAGGAAAACAAACAGGAATAAACAAATACATCCAGTATTTGATGTAGTCATGCAGAAGCCAGCCAAATGCACTTCTGTGTTCCCTTTCTCCTGGCCCACTGGCAAGGGGCCCTGAATTTTAACAACCTGAAAACTGACAAACCCTGGCAACTGACATTTTTCCTTTTTTTTGAGCCAACCACTTGTCAATTTACATTTTATCCTTCACAAAATTTGAATATGTGTCACTAAATTTCTTCACTCCTTCCTTTATCATCCATCCCTCTCTGAAGGAAATAGTTTATGTATCCATTTACTCACATTAGCTTTTTGTTTGAGGTTGTTTCTTTCTAGCAGCTGATTACACTTCATTTCTCTCTCTCTCTCTCTCTCTCTCTCTCTCACACACACACACACACACACACATACACACACTTTTCTTCTCTATTGCCCATACTTATGTTATTTCACTTTAATTGCCTTAATTAGCATTATCGATCGATAAAATGAATGATGTATTTTGATTATATCCATACTTCACTTCCTGTCTACTCTGTAGAGACCTTCTCTACCACATATTCCTCCCTCCCAACTTCAAGTCCTCTTTTCATAATCCATTGAGACCAGTCACTGCTGCCTACATATACATGGGTGAAGGCTTAACAACCATATCATAGATAACCTAACAGAGGCTGCCACCTTAATGGAAACAAACATCTGTCCTGGTAGCCATCAAATACCAATGCTTCTTCAACTACAGGTGTGGCCCCATTTCCCTTCCCCAACACTTGTTTGAATGATGACTGGCTTGCAGTGTCATATCTATTGTGAGTTCATGAGTATTATGATACTATCATGTCCAGAAGATAATTTTTCACCCCAATCATCGCAAACTTTGGCTTTTTAATCTTTATGCACTCTCTTCAATGATAACCCAAGAATTCTTAGAATGAGAGGTGTTTGTTGTGCTAATATTGGTGTCCCATTTATGATTAAATACTCTGCTGATATTTGTTTTCCTCATTTGACTCTTTGTGTATTCACATTATCCATTTTACACTAAACAAAGGAATTCTCTGTTGCTAAATGAAGGATATACTAATCTATATATACAGGAAAATATGTTTAGAAGGTAGCTTGATATTGTCTCTATTTAGCAAATGAAACAAGTATTTTCAGGGCTTACAAAATCCAATTCCTTATTTTTGTATGAGGTTTACAGTATCAGGCATGAGGTGGAACCTGTACAGTAGGCCATATCTCTAATTATATACCAGTTGGTTACTACTATAATAGTTATGCTACTATGCACCAATGGGCATATCTTGCCAGACTCATATTTACTGTAAGTAACAGAAATTTCAGCTGAGTAAGACTGTTGATGTTTTTTCCATTAATATTTTGATAATAAGAGCCACAGAGCTTCTGAGGCGGCGCCATCCTCGGCTCCAGACAACCGGACACCTTCCTGGCGAGATCCAGAGAGCTTCTGAGGCGGCGCCATCTTCGGCTCCAGACAACCGGCTACCTTCCTGGACTCCGCAGAGGGCAGGCTGCACGGGTGACGGTGTGGAATACAGAGGCCAGCCGTTTCTGGGAAAGGCGAGAGCCAGAGAGCTTCTGAGGCGGCGCCATCTTCTGCCACAGACAACCTGCTACCTTCCTGGTGAGTGCACAGGGATCTGCCAGCCCAAGAGGTTTGTGCCTCAGGCCCTGGCAGCGGGAGTCTCCTTGGCTCCAGGACTCCGCGGAGGGCAGGCTGCACGGGTGAAGGTGTGGAATACAGAGGCCAGCCGTTTCTGGGAAAGGCGAGAGCCAGAGAGCTTCTGAGGTGGCGCCATCTTCGGTTCCAGACAACCGGCCACGTTCCTGGCCAAAGCAACACAGCTTCTGGGAAAGATCCTGTTTTGGGTCTTCATCTTCAGCCAGGAGGAGGTCCAAACACCAGATAACTGTGCACCTTCCCTGAAAGAGGAGAGCTTGCCTGCAGAGACTGCTCTGACCACTGAAACTCAGAGGAGAGAGCTAGCCTCCCACGTCTGCTGATAGAGGGTAACAAAAGCAAGAGAGGAACAATCTCTAAACAAAGAAAACTATAACAACTAACTCCAGAGATTGCCAGATGGCGAAAGGTAAACGTAAGAATCCTACTAACAGGAACCAAGACCACTCACCATCATCAGAACCCAGCACTCCCACTTCGCCCAGTCCAGGACATCCTAACACACCTGAAAAGGTAGACCTGGATTTAAAAGCATTTCTCATGATGATGGTAGAGGACATAAAGAAGGAATTTAATAACTCACTTAAGGAAATACAGGAGAACACTGCTAAAGAGTTACAAGTCCTTAAAGAAAAACAGGAAAACACAACCAAACAGGTAGAAGTCCTTAAAGAAAAACAGGAAAACACATCCAAACAGGTGATAGAAATGAACAAAACCATACTAGACCTAAAAAGGGAAGTAGACACAATAAAGAAAAACCAAAGTGAGGCAACGCTGGAGATAGAAACCCTAGGAAAGAAATCTGGAACCATAGATGCCAGCATCAGCAACAGAATACAAGAGATGGAAGAGAGAATCTCAGGTGCAGAAGATTCCATAGAGAATATCGGCACAACAATCAAAGAAAATGGAAAATGCAAAAAGATCCTAACTCAAAACATCCAGGAAATCCAGGACACAATGAGAAGACCAAACCTACGCATAATAGGAGTGGATGAGAATGAAGATTTTCAACTCAAAGGACCAGCAAACATCTTCAACAAAATTATTGAAGAAAACTTCCCAAATCTAAAGAAAGAGATGCCCATGAACATACAAGAAGCCTACAGAACTCCAAATAGACTGGACCAGAAAAGAAATTCCTCCCGACACATAATAATCAGAACAACAAATGCACTAAATAAAGATAGAATACTAAAAGCAATAAGGGAAAAAGGTCAAGTAACATATAAAGGCAAGCCTATCAGAATTACACCAGATATTTCACCAGAGACTATGAAAGCCAGAAGAGCCTGGACAGATGTTATACAGACACTAAGAGAACACAAATGCCAGCCCAGGCTACTATACCCAGTCAAACTCTCAATTACCATAGATGGAGAAACCAAAGTATTCCACGACAAAACTAAATTCACCCATTATCTCTCCACGAATCCAGCCCTTCAAAGGATAATAACAGAAAAAATCCAATACAAGGACGGGAACCACGCCCTAGAAAAAACAAGAAGATAATCCCTCAACAAAACTAAAAGAAGACAGCCACAAGAACAGAAGGCCAACATTAACAACAAAAATAACAGGAAGCAACAATTACTTTACCTTAATATCTCTTAATATCAATGGTCTCAACTCCCCAATAAAAAGACATAGACTAACAGACAGGCTACACAAACAGGACCCAACATTCTGCTGCTTACAGGAAACCCATCTCAGGGAAAAAGACAGACACTACTTCAGAGTGAAAGGCTGGAAAACAATTTTCCAAGCAAATGGTCTGAAGAAACAAGCTGGAGTAGCCATTTTAATATCGTATAAAATCGACTTCCAACCCAAAGTTATCAAAAAAGACAAGGAGGGACACTTCATACTCATCAAAGGTAAAATCCTCCAAGAGGAACTCACAATTCTGAATATCTACGCTCCAAATGCAAGGGCAGCCACATTCATTAAAGACACCTTAGTAAAGCTCAAAGCACACGTTGCACCTCACACAATAATAGTGGGAGACTTCAACACACCACTTTCATCAATGGACAGATCGTGGAAACAGAAACTAAACAGGGACACAGTGAAACTAACAGAAGTTATGAAACAAACGGACCTGACAGATATCTACAGAACATTTTATCCTAAAACAAAAGGATATACCTTCTTCTCAGCACCTCATGGGACCTTCTCCAAAATTGACCATATAATTGGTCACAAAACAGGCCTCAACAGATACAAAAATATTGAAATTGTCCCATGTATCCTATCAGACCACCATGGCCTAAGACTGATCTTCAATAACAACACAAATAACGGAAAGCCAACATTCACGTGGAAACTGAACAACACTCTTCTCAATGATACCTTGGTCAAGGAAGGAATAAAGAAAGAAATTAAAGACTTTTTAGAGTTTAATGAAAATGAAGCCACAACGTACCCAAACCTATGGGACACAATGAAAGCATTTCTAAGAGGGAAACTCATAGCTTTGAGTGCCTCCAAGAAGAAACGGGAGAGAGCACATACTAGCAGCTTGACAACACATCTAAAAGCTGTAGAAAAAAAGGAAGCAAATTAACCCAAGAGGAGTAGACGGCAGGAAATAATCAAACTCAGGGGTGAAATCAACCAAGTGGAAACAAGAAGAACTATTCAAAGAATTAACCAAACGAGAAGTTGGTTCTTTGAGAAAATCAACAAGATAGATAAACCCTTAGCTAGACTCACTAAAGGGCACAGGGACAAAATCCTAATTAACAAAATCAGAAATGAAAAGGGAGACATAACAACAGATCCTGAAGAAATCCAAAACACCATCAGATCCTTCTACAAAAGGCTATACTCAACAAAACTGGAAAACCTGGACGAAATGGACAAATTTCTGGACAGATACCAGGTACCAAAGTTGAATCAGGATCAAGTTGACCATCTAAACAGTCCCATATCACCTAAAGAAATAGAAGTAGTTATTAATTGTCTCCCAGCCAAAAAAAGCCCAGGACCAGACGGGTTTAGTGCAGAGTTCTATCAGACCTTCAAAGAAGATCTAATTCCACTTCTGCACAAACTATTTCACAAAATAGAAGTAGAAGGTACTCTACCCAACTCATTTTATGAAGCCACTATTACTCTGATACCTAAACCACAGAAAGACCCAACAAAGATAGAGAACTTCAGACCAATTTCTCTTATGAATATCGATGCAAAAATCCTCAATAAAATTCTCGCTAACCGAATCCAAGAACATATTAAAGCAATCATCCATCCTGACCAAGTAGGTTTTATTCCAGGGATGCAGGGATGGTTTAAAATATGAAAATCCATCAATGTAATCCATTATATAAACAAACTCAAAGACAAAAACCACATGATCATCTCAATAGATGCAGAAAAAGCATTTGCCAAGATCCAACACCCATTCATGATAAAAGTTTTGGAAAGATCAGGAATTCAAGGCCCATACCTAAACATGATAAAAGCAATCTACAGCAAACCAGTAGCCAACATCAAAGTAAATGGAGAGAAGCTGGAAGCAATCCCACTAAAATCAGGGACTAGACAAGGCTGCCCACTTTCTCCCTACCTTTTCAACATAGTACTTGAAGTATTAGCCAGAGCAATTCGACAACAAAAGGAGATCAAGGGGATACAAATTGGAAAAGAGGAAGTCAAAATATCACTTTTTGCAGATGATATGATAGTATATATAAGTGACCCAAAAATTCTACCAGAGAACTCCTAAACCTGATAAACAGCTTCAGTGAAGTAGGTGGATATAAAATAAACTCAAACAAGTCAATGGCCTTTCTCTATACAAAGAATAAACAGGCTGAGAAAGAAATTAGGGAAACAACACCCTTCTCAATAGTCACAAATAATATAAAATATCTTGGCGTGACTCTAACTAAGGAAGTGAAAGATCTGTATGATAAAAACTTCAAATCTCTGAAGAAAGAAGTTAAAGAAGATCTCAGAAGATGGAAAGATCTCCCATGCTCATGGATTGGCAGGATCAACATTGTAAAAATGGCTATCTTGCCAAAAGCAATCTACAGATTCAATGCAATCCCCATCAAAATTCCAACTCAATTCTTCAACGAATTAGAAGGAGCAATTTGCAAATTCATCTGGAATAACAAAAAACCTAGGATAGCAAAAAGTCTTCTCAAGGATAAAAGAACCTCTGGTGGAATCACCATGCCTGACCTAAAGCTTTACTACAGAGCAATTGTGATAAAAACTGCATGGTGCTGGTATAGAGACAGACAAGTAGACTAATGGAATAGAATTGAAGACCCAGAAATGAACCCACACACCTATGGTCACTTGATCTTCGACAAGGGAGCTAAAACCATCCAGTGGAAGAAAGACAGCATTTTCAACAATTGTTGCTGGCACAACTGGTTGTTATGGTGTAGAAGAATGCGAATCCATACTTATCTCCTTGTACTAAGGTCAAATCTAAGTGGATCAAGGAACTTCACATAAAACCAGAGACACTGAAACTTATAGAGGAGAAAGTGGGGAAAAGCCTTGAAGATATGGGCACAGGGGAAAAACTCCTGAACAGAACAGCAATGGCTTATACTATAAGATCGATAATTGACAAATGGGACCTAATGAAACTCCAAAGTTTCTGCAAGTCAAAAGACACCGTCAGTAAGACAAAAAGACCACCAACAGATTGGGAAAGGATCATTACCTATCCTAAATCAGATAAGGGACTAATATCCAACATATATAAAGAACTCAAGAAGGTGGACTTCAGAAAATCAAATAACCCCATTAAAAAATGGGGCTCAGAACTGAACAAAGAATTCTCACCTGAGGAATACCGAATGGCAGAGAAACACCTGAAAAAATGTTCAACATCCTTAATCATCAGGGAAATGCAAATCAAAACAACCCTGCGATTCCACCTCACACCAGTCAGAGTGGCTAAGATAAAAAATTCAGGTGACAGCAGATGCTGGCGTGGATGTGGAGAAAGAGGAACACTCCTCCATTGTTGGTGGGATTGCAAGCTTGTACAACCACTCTGGAAATCAGTCTGGCGGTTCCTCAGAAAATTGGACATAGTACTACCCGAGGATCCAGCAATACCTCTCCTGGGCATATATCCAGAAGATTCCCCAACGGGTAAAAGGACACATGCTCCACTGTGTTCATAGCAGCCTTATTTATAATAGCCAGAAGCTGGAAAGAACCCAGATGCCCCTCAACAGAGGAATGGATACAGAAAATGTGGTACATCTACACAATGGAGTACTACTCAGCTATTAAAAAGAATGAATTTATGAAATTCCTAGCCAAATGGATGGACCTGGAGGGCATCATCCTGAGTGAGGTAACACATTCACAAAGAAACTCACACAATATGTACTCACTGATAAGTGGATATTAGCCCCAAACCTACGATGCCCAAGATATAAGATACAATTTGCTAAACACATGAAACTCAAGAAGAATGAAGACTGAAGTGTGGACACTATGCCCCTCCTTAGAATTGGGAACAAAACACCCATGGAAGGAGTTACAGAGACAACGTTTGGAGCTGAGATGAAAGGATGGACCATGTAGAGACTGCCATATCCAGGGTCCACCCCATAATCAGCATCCAAACGCTGACACCATTGCATACACTAGCAAGATTTTATCGAAAGGACCTAGATGTAGCTGTCTCTTGTGAGACTATGCCGGAGCCTAGCAAACACAGAAGTGGATGCTCACAGTCAGCTAATGGATGGATCACACGGCTCCCAATGGAGGAGCTAGAGAAAGTAGCCAAGGAGCTAAAGGGATCTGCAACCCTATAGGCGGAACATCATTATGAACTAACCAGTACCCCGGAGCTCTTGACTCTAGCTGCATATATATCAAAAGATGGCCTAGTCGGCCATCACTGGAAAGTGAGGCCCATTGGACTTGCAAACTTTATATGCCCCTGTACAGGGGAACGCCAGGGCCAAAAAGGGGGAGTGGGTGGGCTGGGGAGTGGGGGTGGGTGGGTATGGGGGACTTTTGGTATAGCATTGGAAATGTAAATGAGCTAAATACCTAATAAAAAATGAAAAAAAATATTTTGATAATAAATTCCATAAGTATGAAAGCTTCCCAGTAAAGATGAAGCTTCCATATATGTTCCAGCTTGATATGTTAATGGCCTATGACCTGTGTATATGATCTAATCAGGAACAGTACCTTCTCATGTAATTATTTTTTATAGGCAAGAACAAAGACAATAACCCATTTTCTTCTGAGTTTTATGGGACACAACTCATAAGTAACAGTTTAAATGGTTGTATCCCACATATCCAATTGGTGTTTGTTTGATAAATGATAGGATACCTGTTTAGAGTAACTCTATTGAAATGTGTATGTGTGTGTGTATGTGGGTGATTATTCTCTTTCCTCATTTATACAACCTGTGACCTGCTGTCTTACAATCCCATTAAAATCTTATTTTCCTGAATGGAATCTTTCTAGTTTCCATGACTCCATATGTACTCCAATATAATTACATATATAAATATTCAAAGCATAAATCTACATATGAAAGAAAACATGCAGCATTTGTCTTTCAATGTCTGAGTTACTTTGCCTAATGTGGGATTTCTGCTTCTATTCATGCAACTATAAATTTTATTTTTTTTAAATCTAAATAAGATTTCCTAATGTATGTGTCACACTTTCATTATATATTCATCAGTTAATGGACATCTAAACTGTTTCTGTATTCTAGCTATTGTAAATAGAGCAGAAATGAACTTGGCTGAGCACATTTCCCTGCAGCAGAGTATAAAAGCCAGGAGTGGTATATCTGGTCATATAATAGATTTATTTCTAGATATTTGAGGAACTTCCACATTGATTTCTACAGGGGCTGAAACAGTTTGTGCTCCCAGCAACAGTGAATAAGTATTTGGTTTTTGCACATCCACATCAGCAATTGTCTTTTTTCCTTGATCTTAGCCAGTGTAACTGGAGTGAGACAAACTCTTAAAGTTGTTTTATTTAAGGGTTTTCTAGTGATTAAAAATGTTGAATATTATTTTAAAATTTTCTTAAACATTGATGTCTCTTCTTTAGAAAACACTCTGTTCAGAATCAAATCTCATTTATTAAAATGTATCCTATGATTGTGGTGTTTATATTCTTGAGTTCTTAATATATCCTAGATTTTAATCCTCTGTAAATATATATAGCTAGCAAAAGTATCTTCCTCATTCTGGTGTCCATTTTTTATCAGTTGGTGTTACCCTTTGTTGTATAGAGTTCAGTTTGAAGAGGTCTCATTTCTCTATTGTTGATATTATTTCCTGCACAACCACACACACACACACACACACACACACACACACACACACACACACACACACATATATATATATATATATATATATATATATATATATATATATATATATATATATTCAGTTCTATTCCATTGATCAATATGTCTGATATTTTTATACCAGTACTGTATTTTTCCACTATTGTTGCTCTATACTATAATATGAAATCTTGGATTGATGATACCTCTTATCATGTGGAGCATGATTGCTCAAAATTGTTTTGGTTATCTAGTGTTTTGTGATTCCACATGAAATTTAAGATTGCTTTTTCAATTTCTGTGATATGCTACACTGGAATTTTTATAAGTATTACACTGCATCTGTAGGTTGGGTTTGATATTTTTACAATATTAATCCAATCAGTCCATGAGCATGGGAGGTCTTTGCATTTTCTGACATTATTTTTAGTTTTTTTTTTCTTTATAAAAGATGTGTATATTTAATTATGTTTACATGTAGACATCTATAACATGAGTGTAGGTACCAAAGGAAATCTGAAGTGTCCAGTCATCTTCAGCCAGGACATAGATGATGTAGGAAGTCACCTTACCTGAATAATTAGAACTGACCTGGGGTCTGCCCATAGAACTGAAAGAGCTCTTAACTACTGAGATACATTGTTTTAAAGTCTTATTGCCTAGGTTTTTCGTGTCCTTCGTTAGTTTAATTCCAAGATTTCTTTGATTTTATTTTGAATGGGATTGTTTTCCTGTTTGACTCCTCAGTATGTAATTTGTCCTTAGATGTGGGAAAGCTATTAATATAGGTATGCTAGTTTTATATCTTGAATCTTTAATGAACATGTTTATTAACTGAACTGTTTCTGGTGTACTGTGTGTATGTGTGTGTGTGTGTGTGCGTGTGTGTGTGTGTGTGTGTGTGTGTGTGTGTGTGTGTGTGTGTGTGTGTGTGTGTGAGAGAGAGAGAGAGAGAGAGAGAGAGAGAGAGAGAGAGACAGAGAGAGAGAAATATTTAACTTCTTATTTTCCTATTTGTAGATCATTTATTCCATAACTTCTTCTTTTCCTATTTGTAGATCATTTATTCCTGTTTGACTCCTCAGTATATAATTTGTCCTTAGATTTGGGAAAGCTATTGATATAGGTATGCTAGCTTTATATCTTGAATCTTTAATGAATATGTTTATTAACTGAACTGTTTTCTGGTATACTGTTTGTGTGTATGTGTGTGTATGTGTGTGTATGTGTGTGTGTGTGTGTGAGAGAGAGAGAGAGAGAGAGAGAGAGAGAGAGAGAGAGAGAGAGAGACAGAAACGTGACTTCCTCTTTTTCTATTTGTAGAACATTTATTTCCTTCTAATGTCTTATTTCCCTAGCTAAAGGTTTCAAGTACTATATTGAAAACTACCTGAGAGGGCAGCATAGTCTTGATCCTGATTTTAGTGGAGACTGAATTTTTTCCATTTAGTATATAGTTGACTACAGAGTTATTAGGTATTGCCCTCACTATATTGATATGAGTTTTCTGTATACCTGTTCTGTCCAGGGCTTTCATTGTGAAGCATGCTTAACTTTATCAAAATCACTTTTCTGTATCTACTGAGATGACCACGTGGATTGTCCTATTTAGTTTATTCTGCAGCATTAAACATATGTTGACCCTTCCCTAAACCTCTCAGATGAAGCTGACTTCATCCGAAGGGAGATTATTTAGCTCATGGTTTCACACACACACACACACACACACACACACACACACACACACACACAATCTATCAATAAGCAAAACTAGACATGTGACTTAATCCATTCATTTAAAACACGTATGGTTTGCAAATAAAATGAAATATTTATAAAGATTGGTTCTAACACTATTTTGGAGCTTCTAACATTTTCCACAAAATGATCTATTTCAAGATCTCATTGAATATTCCATGTCACATCATCACCTACAGAAGGTGTCATAGAACACAGTATGTGACATATAGAATTTTACATGTGATTACAGATGCTTGCTGTCTATTCTAGGATTGTAAATATGCAAAACTATAGACCTTTCCAAAGTGATGATCCTTGTAGATTTTTAGATGATTATTTCATATCTTTGCTTTTAATCTTTGCTTCATCAACAATGCCAGTGAACAAAAGAGATGGGGCTACTGCATCCATAACTATTCAGTGTAGAATTATGCCTAAAAATTCTCTATGCTATTTGGTTGCAACTTTACTTGCCCTTTAAATGTTTTTCTTTTTCCATGTCAAATAAAATACATGATTTTCTTTTCTTCTTTATTTTATTCTTTCATCTTTACTGGTTTCCCCTCTCTCCCCTCCCACACAGATTCACCCCATTCTTTTGTCCAAAGATAAGAGTAGGCCACTTAGGAACATCAATCAACTACTCTATAAAAATCTATTATAAGACCAGGCATATATTGTCATACCAAGGCTGCTTGATGCATCCCAGTAGAAGGAAAGGTGCCCCCACCCCATAAGTAGGCAAAAAGGGCAAAGACAGCCTCCACTTCCACTTTTAGGGATCATGCAAGAACACTAAGATACTCAGCCATAACATATATGCAAAGAACCTAGGCCTGAGCTCTACAGGCTCCTTGATCTCTGTGAGAACCCATGAGTACTAGATAGTTGATTGACTTGATCTACTGGTATCTCTGAACTCTCTTGTCCAAATGATGATTCCTCCTATCCTCCATATCTCCCCAAACTCCACTAATATTTTAATGTGGGACTCTACATCTGCTACCATCAGTTACTTTGCTCTTTTTGATGATGAGTCTTCTAAGATTTTGTCCCAGAACATTCTTCAGTCAGGACAAACTGTAGGTTGAAGTTTTGTGGCTGGGTTGTTATCCCAATAGCTCTGCTTGAGACCTTGCCTGGTTATAGAACATGGAGAGTTTAGGTGTACTCTTCCCTAGTACTAGGAGTTGGATCTGCTAGGACTATTCTTGTAGGTTCCATTGGACTAGGTTTCTACCTAGCTCCCGAAACACCCTCAATTTCAGTATTTCTTCCAGGATTTTCTATCTGTTTGTCTTTTACTTGATCTCTCAGTTTTTCAACTCCTCCAACTCCCAGTCCACTGGCAAAAACTATTCTATTTCCCCTTCCCAGGCATATCCGTTGATCCACACTTAAGCCTTTCTTATTGCTTAGCCTCTCTGTGTCTATGGATTGTAGCAAGATTATCCTTTACAAATAATGTTCACTTTTAAGTAAGTGTATACCTTATTTGTCTTTCTGGATCTGTGTTACCTCACTCAGGATGATTTTGTTTTTCTGGTTTCATCCATTTGCCAGAAAATTTCATTAGGTCATTTTGTTAACATCTGAGTAGTACTCCATTGTGTAATTGTGCCACAAAGCTTTCTAATAGTGATCAGGAGTGGATGATTGCCTGACTCTGTTGTCCACTCCATGTCTCTAATTTAGCCTCTCTTGTTTGAAGCATCATAACAATCTAACAAATCACTTTACATTCACATTTATTCTCTACTCCTTTGCTAAATTAAATTCAACCTTTTGGAATGTAACTAATAATTATTTTTCAACTTTGTACAAGTTAATCTATAAAGTCTAACTTTTCATGCATCAAATTCTTACTCAAGGCTCAGTAACCATGTTGTCATTCTATTCATATTCTCACAATAATCACATCACATTTTTATGGTTCATTGATTCATGTTTAGTGTTAAATAAAGAATAAATAAAAATAAAAGAAAAACACAAAATATTTGCCACATAATCTCAAAAATAGAATTTTGCAATTGTGTTATATAAAGGTGATGATGATGACGATGATAAGGATGATGATTTTACATAGTGTATATTTGTGACATTTTTACAAATTTATTAATCATTTTATTTGTTTATATTTCAAATGTTATCCCCCTTCCCAGTCTCCCCTCCACCAGTCCCCCACCCCATCACCTTTGCTCTAAGAGGGTGCTCCCCCATCCACCCACCCACTCCTGCCTCAATCCTCTAGCATCCCCCTTCTCTGGGGCATCAAGCCTACACAGGACCAAGTGCCTCCCCTCCCACTGATGCCAGATAAAGCAGTCCTCTGCTATATATGTAGGAGGAGATGTGAATCAAGGACCTCAACATAAAACCAGATACACTTAATCTAATAGGAGAGAAAGTGGAACAGAGCCTTGAACTCATCTGTACAGGGGAAATTTTCCTGGACAGAACATCAATAGTTCAGGCTCTAAGATCAACAATCAACAAATGGGACCTCATGAAACTGAAATGCTTCTACAAGGCAAAGAACATTGTCAGTAAGGCAAAATGGGAACCTACAAATTAGGAAAAGATCGTTACCAACCCTTCATCCCACAGAGTGCTACTAACCAAAATATACAAAGAACTCAGGAAATTAGACTCCAGAAAACCAAATAACCCAATTAAAAATGGAGTACAGCATAGGGGGATGCTAGAGGGGTGATGTGGGAAGGGGTAAATGGGTGGAGAAGCATCCTCATAGAGGCAAAGTTGAAGGTGGTGAGGGGAGATGGGATTAGGGGTTGGTGGAGAGGTAACTGGGAAGGGGGATATCATTTGAAATGTAAATGAATGAAATAATTAACAATAAAAATTTTGGTACAGAGCTAAACAAAGAATTTTCAATTGAGGAATGACAAATGGCTGAGAAGCACCTAAAGAAATGTTCAACATCCTTAGTCATCAAGAATATGCAAATCAAAACAACCTTGAGATTCCAACTCACATCAGTCAGAATGGCTAAGATCAAAAACACAATCTACAGCAGGTGATGACAATGATGTAAAGAAAAAGGGATATTCTTCTATGGCTGGTGGGATTGAAAGCTGGTACAACCACTGTGGAAATCAATCTGGCAGTTCCTCAGAAAATTGGAAATAGTTCTACCTGAAGATGCAGCAGCTATACTACTCCTGAACATATACCCAAAAGATGCTCTAACATCTCACAAGGACACATGCTCCACTATGTTCATATCAGACTCATTTATAATAGCCAGAAGCTAGAAACAACCCAGATGTCCCTCAATGGAAGAGTGGATACAGAAAATGTGGTACATTTACAGAATGGAGTACTACTCAGTTATTAAAAACAAGAACATCATGAAATTTGCAGACAAATGGATAGGGCTATAAAATATCAACCTGAGTAAAGTAACCTAGACCCAAAAGGGCATTTATGGTTTGTACTCACTGATAGGTGGATATTAGCCCAAAAGGTCAGAACACCCATGAAACAACTCACAGATCATATAAAGCTTAACAAGAAGGAAGGACAAAGTTTGTATGTTTCAAACCCACTTAGAAGGGGGAAAAGTAATCACAAGAGGCAGAGGGAGAGAAGAACCTGGTTGGAAGATGGGCTGGAGGAAGGGAGGCAGGACCAGGTTTGGGAAGAGACAGGAGAAAAGTCCAGAGAATCAAGAGAATGATTAGTAGAAATGGTGGTTAGGGGAACTTGGGGAACTACTAGAAAGTCCCAGATGCCAGGGAAGCAAGAGGCTCCCAAGACCCAATGGGGATGACATTAGCTGAAATTCACAAAAGTGGGGAGATAGAACCTGAAGAGACCACCTCCAGTAGATAGGCATGGACCCCAGTGGAGGGATGGGGCCACCCACCTGTCTCAAAATATTTAAACCCAGAATTGTCCCTGCCTAAAAGAAATATGGAGACAAAGAGTGGAGCAGAGACTGAAGGAAAGGTCATTCAGAGACTGCCCCACCTTGGGATTTCTCTCATCTGCAGACCCAAACCCTGACACTATAGCTGATGCCAATAAGTGCTTGCTGACAGGAGTCTGGTATGGTTGTACTCTGAGAACTTCTGCCAGCAGCTGACAGATGTAGATACACACAGCCAACCATTGGACTGAGCCCGGGACTTCAATGGAAAAATTAGGGGAAGGGCTGAAGGAGCTGAAGGGGACTGCAACCCCATAGTAGAAAGAACAACCATATCAACTAACCAGACTGCTCAGAGCTTCCAGGGACTAAACCACAAACCAAAGGGTTTGTAACCTTTTGTAAAAGCTCATTTGCTGATGAAAAAGTTGAGGCATTACAAGATAATTCGGTTGTGAATGTGGTACCCTTATAAATCTGATTAATGTCTGTATGCTTGATGTTTGCTAACAGATGAACAGGGAAAAAATGTGGGAAGCATAGTCATTGAAACTATATAAACCCATAAGCAAGAATGAAATCATTACAGTTTCATGGAAATAAACAGAAATGGAGTTCATTATACTAAGTAAACTAATCCAGGTTCAATAGAACAAACTGCATGTTATTTTCATATAAAAATCATACACTTGTGTGTGGTGTGTGTTCATGTGTGTGTATGTGTATGTAGCTTATGCAAGTAGAACTGAGTCAATGAAAGAGGGAAGGAGGTCTTATTGGGTTCAATAGTGTAAAAGAATGCACATTATATGAAAGCAAAAAATAATGCCAGATGACAGAGGCAAGAGGGATTATAAGGACTTGAAGATAGTTATCAAGAGTAACAATATGTCTGAAATGCAACAATCAAACCCATTACTTTGCATGCTAATTTAAATATTTTAAGTATTAAAAAAGCAAGAAATAGGAAATTTCCCACTTTACATTCTCAATCAGGTAACCAGACAAGAATATGAGGATAGTAACTTGGAAAAGTAAAATAGACCAGTGATGTCGTATCAGATCTCTCAGCCTCAAATACTCTAAGTAAAAGAATTATGGTGTTTTAAGCCCCAAATCTAAGTTAGTTTGTTGTAACACACTGAGGTAGCACAAATGTTAATTATTAGAAGCTGAACCATAATCAAGTAGTTTTACTCTATCTCTGCTATCAATATTAACTTTTATTTTTATACCTGTGCCATGTGATTGCTAAACATAATTTCACTTTTGAAAGAAGAGATGGTCAAAGAAGAATTTTACCCTTACTTATTTTAAAAATAGAATTATTGAGATAACATTGTGGTTTAGTAGGTAAAGGCTCTTTCTACGCAAGCCTGAAAAACTGCGTTTAGCCTCAGAAGCCACAGAAAAGTGACAGGAAAAATTAGATCACATAGAGTTGCCCTCTGACCTCACGTTCATACTGTAGCATACTTAACCATAGGTATGTCATGTGCACATTATACGTGCACAACAAAAAGAAAACATTTATTTTTTCATTTATTTTTCCATTTTTATTGGTTATTTTATTTATTTACATTTCAAATGTTTCCCTCTTCCCAGTTTCCCTTCCAAAAACCCGCATATTCCTTCCTCCCTTGCCTTTCTTCTACATGAGTACACCCCCACCCACCCACCCACTCCTGCCTCATTGGTCTAGCATTCCCCTACCCTGAGTCATCAAGCCACCACTGGACCAAGGGTTTTCCCTCTGAGTGATGCCAGATAAGGCAATCCTCTGCTACATATCCAGCTGTAGCCATAGGTACCCCCTGTGTATTTTTGTTTGGTGGTTTACTCCCTCGGAGCTTTCAGGGTTTGGTTGGTTGATATTATTGTTCTTCCTATGAGGTTGCAAAAACATTTCTAAAACGTTTGAAAAAACAGGAATAATGAAATATTTTCAGTCAAAGGAAGTATCATGGCCAAAGTAAAGAATCAAACAAAAAAAGCTTTACAGGAAGTTGTAAGTAACTTGGCCAGTATGCTTGTAGTAAGGAGGAAGAGAATCAAGAGAAAATGCTAAAAGACAGTTTGAGACTATGTAGTTTGCATTTCATTGAAACAGAAACAGTTAAGCAGGAAAATGGCATATTCAGATTAGTTCTTAAGACTCCATTCTTATAGCAGTTGATGGAAGAAAATTAATGAAAAGCTAGGCATGAAGATGCATGTCACTAGTTCCCGCATGCAGTTAGCAGAAACATATAATCATGATCATGTTTAATGTCAGACTAGACAATATAGTGACACTCTTTTAGTGAAACAGGGATATAGAGATAACAAAACAAAAATATTATATGGAAAATTTTATACAGGAAATCTGTTAATTGTAGGTAGGAATAGTCATATGGAGGAATTATCCAAGTGTCACATTTGCTAATCTTCAGCTATTTTGTGTACCAGATTGACCTTTAAAGTTCTTTGCAACCGGGCGTGGTGGCGCACGCCTTTAATCCCAGCACTTGGGAGGCAGAGACAGGCGGATTTCTGAGTTCGAGGCCAGCCTGGTCTACAAAGTGAGTTCCAGGACAGCCAAGACCATACAGAGAAACCCTGTCTCAAAAAGCCAAAAACCAAACAAACAAACAAACAAGCAAAAAAAAAAAAAACATTAAAAAAAAAAAAAGTTCTTTGCAAAGTTACAGTATACAATATCAGTTTCCTTCTCCAAAGACCTGGTTAATGACAGTCTAATAAGAGCATCCACCTCTCTTCTTTGTCCTTGTCCACTGTAAAACTGTGTAAGGACTTGTGTTGAAGCATAAAATCTGAAGTCCTCCCTCTGATTTAAAATATCTAATACAAATTTTACATGGTTTATTTCAGTGAATGTATAGTTTATAATTTAGAATATTTTAGTATATTTTAATTGTTAGAAACATAATTCTCATTGTGACCTTTGTATACAAGCCCATAAGATACTTTTATCCCATTTCCCTACATTTATTACTCTTTCTTCTCTCTGTTCACTCTCACACTAGGTCCCTTCCTTTTCACTAATAGTCCTCCTCATGTTATAGAATTCTTTTCCTTAAATCTACATATACAAAATTCAGGTGATCCTAGTCTTTCTGAATCAGAATTGTTTCATGTAATATAGTGATTTCTAGTTATATCTACTTCAATGCCAATGGTGTGATTTTTTTAATTAGGTATTTATTTCATTTACATTTCCAATGCTATCCCAAAAGTCCCCCCACACACTGCCCACGCACTCCCCCACCCACTCAATCCCACTTCTTGGACCTGGCATTCCCCTGTACTGAGGCAGATAAAGTTTGCACGATCGTGGGCCTCTCTTTCCGCTGATGGCCACCTAGGCCATCTTCTGATACATATGCAACTAGAGACACGAGCTCTGGGGAGTACTGGGTAGTTCATATTGTTGCTCCACCTATAGGGTTGCAGATCCATTTAGCTCCTTGGTTACTTTCTCTAGCTCCATTGGGGGCCCTGTGATCCATCCAATAGCTGACTGTGAGCATCCACTTCTGTGTTTGCTAGGCCCCGGCTTAGTCTCACAAGAGACAGCTATATCTGGGTCCTTTCAGCAAAATCTTGCTAGTGTATGCAATGGTGTCAGCGTTTGGAGGCTGATTATGGGATGGATCCCCATATATGGCAGTCTCTAGATGGTCCATCCTTTTGTCTCAGCTCCAAACTTTGACTCTGTAACTCCTTCCATGGGTGTTTTGTTCCCAATTCTAAGAAGGGGCAAAGTGTCCACACTTTGGTCTTCGTTCTTCTTGAGTTTCATGTGTTTAGCAAATTGTATCTTATATCTTGTGTATTTTAAGTTTCTGGGCTAATATCCACAAATCAGTGAGTACATATTGTGTGAGTTCCTTTGTGATTGGGTTACCTCACTCAGGATGATGCCCTCCAGGTCCATCCATTTGCCTAGGAATTTCATAAATTCATTCTTTTTAATAGCTGAGTAGTATTCCATTGTGTAAATGTACCACATTTTCTGTATCCATTCCTCTGTTGAGGGGCATCTGGGTTCTTTCCAGCTTCTGGCTATTATAAACAAGGCTGCTATGAACATAGTGGAGCATGTGTCCTTCTTACCGGTTGAAACATCTTCTGCATATATTCCCGGGAGGGGTATTGCGGGATCCTCTGGTAGTACTATGTCCAATTTTCTGAGGAACTGCCAGACTGATTTTCAGAGTGGTTGTACAAGCTTGCATGATCTTATTCTACTTTTTGTCAAAATATCACTCCATTGTATATATGGACCATAGTTTCTTTATTATTCATTTACTGATTGGCATCTGAGCTCATTCCATTTGCTAGCTACTATAGATAGCGAAGCAATATGTATTAATGTATACTATTTTGCAATATGTTGATTTGATTACTTTCCAGATGTTCCATAGGCACCTTTTGACTAATGATTCAACAGGTTGTAGAACACTCCAAACACTGGAAATTTTGATTGGTAGTAAAGGATCTCTAGCTGTGACATTGTTTCTCATTATTTGGTACACCCTTTAGATTATTTTTATATCTGTATATATTTCAGGAAGCTTCCACAGTGAGAGGGTTCTATATGATTGTTACAAACCCCTTCAGCTTTAGTCATCCCTGCAGATATCCTCTCTTTAACTCTGCTTTGTAAACAGACACAGCTAATCTCTAGATTAGTTCTACCAGGATAATGGTGACAAAACAAAGAGCAATAATTGAAAAGTGGACAAAAGATTTGCTAAAGAGTTGACACAAATATGTTTGATCTTGGACATCTTTATGGAACACTATTTTTCTGTCAAATATAATGTATTGTATTTTATGTTTTTTATTTGTCTTGAGTTTTATTCCATTGTTTTTTTTTTTCTGTTCATGTTATAAAATGCCTTGAAAAAAAGCAACTCAAGAGGAAAGGGATTTATTTTGCCTTGTATTTCGAGTTAACAGTCCATTATTGGGAGGAAATCAATACAGGGGCCTCAAATAAGTAGTCATATCACATCTATATCAAATCTAATGTTAACAATGGAATAAATAATTGCATGTAGACCTAATTTTTTTTTCTTCTCAGCACATTTTCTCAGTTTTAGTACACATTGCTTAGGGAATGGTGCCACCCACTATTGGATGGGTCTTATACTTACCACCTCAATTAACTTAATTAAAACATTCCAAAACCATGAACATCCATAGTCAAACTCAATACAGACAATCCTTCATTTAAGCTCTCCTTCCAGGTAATTTTAGCTTGTGTAATGTTGAAAATTATAATTAACCATCACAAGAACCTTCTAAGCTCTAGGACTTTGCTAAATATGAGGACAGTATAAGTATTACCAAACTTATTTCCCATATATATGCATGTAGATAATGAAGACTATGTGAAGGATATAAGTATTTAAAGTCATTACCACAGTGATGGATATAAAGTGTCACAAATGCAAAAATTCATGATGTTTTAAGGTGACCGTGTAGTTTTTCTTTCATATTCTTAGACTAGAGCTGTGAGACTGCCATGAAATGGAAGTGATGTACTTTGATGGAGGATAAAAGAAATCATAGAGGAGAACTGAGCTAGAAAATATAAATACAGACATCAGCTGCCACTTCTGTGAGTAGCCATAACAAATGATACTTATACAGAATTATAACTGCCAAAGTAACAAGTAATATCAGAAAAAGTATATGCAGAATTCATAATAATAATAAATTGGGATCTTTAAAGCCTGTCATATTAGGATATTTTGATTCATAGCAAAAGCTAAGTGAAGAGCCATTAAATCTGGGAAGAAAAGTAGTAGTGTTATATGAAGATATTAGGAAAAGATGAGGAACCATATTTTGACATATAATTGGGTGTTAGAATTCTTCAAAGCTAAAACAATGAGTGTGAGAAAATAAGAAAGAACTCTTGTAATTCCAGTATTTTTGTGAGTTTCATAGATAAAGATATTACAGCAAAGAAGACTTGGAAATGACCAGGAAGATAAGAGTAGAACAAGTAAAATGTAAAATTAAGATGGAATGTAATATTTCACAGTGTTAATATATATCATAATTTCTTGACAGGCAAAAATTATAAAATGTTCATTGTATCTGGTTGAATTATACAATGAAAATAAAAGCAATTTTATTGCTATTAACCAGTATGTCTTATTAAGGATTTACTGCTCTAAACAGACACCATAAACATGGCAACTATAATAAGGATATTTAATTGGGGCTGGCTTACAGGTTCAGAGGTTTAGCCCATTATCATCAAGGTGGGAGCATGGCAGCATCCAGACAGACATTGAGATAGAGGAGTTGAGAGTTCCACCTCTTGTTCTGAAGGCAGCTAGTAGAAGACTATCTTTCAGGCAGCTAGGATGAAGGTCTCAAAGTACATGCCCACAGTGACACGCCCACTCGAACAAGGTTACAGCTCCTAATAGAGCCACATTTTAAGTATGTCCTATGTATTTTATTTATTTATTATGAACTGAACATTTACAGTGAATTAAAAATTAATTTGAAAGCAAAAGACCAAAAGTATCTTGAATATTTACATTATTTTATACTCTTCAGTTTTATGTACATGTATGGGTTTAATTGAGACTAACCTGCATGTATACTGTTTCTTATACTGTTCACATTTCGACTTTGCTATTTGTTAGGTATCTACTTATCTACTCTTGTACATTGATATTTAAATTTCAGCATACATGAAGCCTGAAATGCACATACCTGTCAAGTTACTAAATTACTCCACTTTCTCATTATTTAGTGAGACTATAAATGTTAAAAATGTATTGTTAAAAGGAAGCATTTTATTCTTAGATGTTATGAAATTTTGCAATTAGTTCAACCAAAACTCAAATATTAAAACATATATATATATATATATATATATATATATATATATAGTGTGTGTGTATATATATATTTGTATATGTATAAATTAATATTATATCACCTTCAAACATGCATTTATAATGCAAGACCTCATTTAGGGAGACTTAGAGGGACATAGGTAGACAGAGGACTTCTAAGTAAAAACAGTGGGAAGTTGCAGGAACCTGTATCTAAAGAGTACCAATAGATGGAGAGGGATATATAAAACTTTATAAAATATTTAGGGATTCCATCATTAGGGACCCTCCCATTGTGAATCAATAAAGCGGTCCCTTTTTCTTTCCCTAATGATATTCCTTTTATCTTTCTGAGACTTTCGGTTCTTTGTCCACAACAGTGAATAAGTTCAGTCATCTCATAGTTAGCCATCATCACACTTGTCACCCCTTTATATTCTCAGGTCCAATAAAAAATGTTCATGAAACATTTTAAGTTAAAAATCCTGAAGCTTTCTAGGCATTTTCCCTTATAAATCAATAAAATGTATGGAAAAGAATGAAAAATAAACAAAATATTTTCAAGGAAACTAAAATATCCAATTCCAAAGTACTACATAAAATGAGATTTGTAAAGCACTAAACATGAAATTCTTTAGATAAGTATCACCAAAAGCTATATGTAATAAAGGCTTCAATGTTACCCTGTGGTGCAATGAAGAGGGGTTTGTCTAGTGATAGAAGTTAAGTACTTAAGGACCAGTCATTTTATGAAGTATCATGTCTATTGGAACATCCCTTTATTTGCTTCCCAACATCTGTGAGGTAATCAGCTTGGTTTGTTTTTTGATCCCACCATGATACGCATCTTTACTCTAAGGCTTAAAGAAACTGCCTTATTGAACACCAACTTGAACTTTTGGAATTGTGATTAAAAATAAATTTTTGTTGTTTTGTTTTTTTGTTTTTGTTTTCTCTTTATGTTGATCATCTCAGGTAAATTATTCCGATGATTAAAAAAAAAAGAAAAAGAAAAACTAACTTAGAGTGATAGTAAAGTTGAACCAAGGGAGAAGAAGGAAGCAAAAAGGTTCTTATTAGAATCTTGGAGGTAAGTAACATAATCAGAGTTATAAAATCAATGATTGCTTCTATGGCCCAAAGGAAAACTGGACAAAGGCAGTAACTAAACTTTGCTGGATTGGCATTAAACATGAAGTCTTGATAATCTGCAAAAAATTAAATATAAAATAATTATGCAGTTTTATATCAAATTAATTACCAGTAACTTGGTGTAAAAAGCTCTCAAACTGTGATTTTAATGTCTTGCATTTAGAAATATCATACTCATATATCCCTTAGTCATTGTATTGGTTTGCTTTTCTGTACTGCTATAGTTATGCTATATATATAAAACTACACCAAAAGAAACTTAGGGAGGGATGTATTTATATGTGATAGAAGTTAAGTACTTAAGGACCAGTCATTTTATGAAGTATCATGTCTATTGGGACATCCCTTTCTTTGCTTCCCAACATCTGTGAGGTAATCACAGCCCACCATGAAGGGAAGTCAGGATAGAAAATCAAAGCTGGAACCTGAAGGCAAGAACCAAAGCACACACAATGGAGGTATGGTGTTTTCTGGCTTGCTTTCCATGGCGTGCTAGGCCTTCTTTTCTATACAACCCAAGACCAAAATCCCAGTTTTGGTACAGTAGCATGGGTAAACTCACATTAATCTTATTCAAAATGCTTCAAATGTGCTTCCAGACAACCATTTCATAGAAGTTTCCTCTAGGTGAAAATAAGACTGTGTCAAGTGGACAAAAATCTGACAGAGCCATCACGAAAATTGTGTGAATGTTGAGGTAATTTTCTTGTTCCCTCATACAAGCTTCCTAAATAGACTTTTCTTTCTTTCTTTCTTTCTTTCTTTCTTTCTTTCTTTCTTTCTTTCTTTCTTTCTTTCTTTCTTTCTTTCTTTCTTTCTTTTTTTTTTTCTTTTCGAGATAGGGTTTCTCTGTATATATAGCCCTGGTTGTCCTGGAGCTCACTTTGTAGACCAGGCTGGTCTGGAACTCAGAAATCCACTTGCCTCTGCCTCCCGAGTGCTGGGATTAAAGGCATATGCCACCACGCCTGGCTTTTTCTAAATAGACTTTCATCCAAGGAAGAGTTGATATAAAAAATTAAATTACAGTTTCAGCTCTAACATATGGATTCCTTAGAATTTATTACTAATAACCATATTTAAAAAACAGTGTATTGTATATAAGAAATTTTAATATGTTCCATATATCTGCATTTGATTTAACATTAAGGGATACACACTTCTAATGGCTGAAGACTTTGGGGAATTTTCATATTCTAGTTTTCTTTCCAGAAATTCTATGTAGAAATTTCATTATAAAGATACATTAATGTGTCTTCCTGTCCCTGGGATGAAGAGACAAGTAACACCATTGAAGTATACTGAGATTTTCTCTATAACCAATCCCAACCAAAACTAAGCAGGGTCTTATCACAATTACAGGAAAAGTGTTCCTCCCACCTGGGTATCATCTATACTCAAAGAAATATTTAGGAGCACGATAATCTATGGAAATGGGCCAATAAAGGACTGGAAATTAGTCAGTATATAATATAAAACATTCTCTCATCCACCTTTTACCAGCAGATAAGGCTCAAGTACATTGACTCATAACCAGAACTAGATATTGCAAAATCTCTCTGAGGAACAATATTTTAGAAAAGATAAAAGAAAAACTCTAAAGGAATTTCAGGTCTATGGCCCCTCTCTCTCTCTCTCTCTCTCTCTCTTCCCATTCTAGAATATATATATTGTCATGCCCAGCCAATACAGGATAACTCCAACTCTACAAGAATAGCAAAAATTTTATCTCAGACTTCTATTTAAAACCAATTCAAATTATCTGATGTATGTTTGACACTCAGCAAAAGCATTCAAAGTATAAGAGAATGTAAGAGTAATCCACACCTTGAAGACATAAAGCAATTATTAGGTACAAATTCAGAAAAGAGAAAATCCTGGAATTATCAGGCAGGTAATATAAAATAACTACCATTAATGAGGTGCATCTTTGAACACAAAGAAACAGACTACAGAAAACAAAGTTTTGCCTATTTTTTTAGAAAGACTGAAGAAAGAAAGCATATTAAGAAAAACAAATGAAAAGAACAAGGTCAAACAAAGAAATTCTGTTACATAGATACAGGCTGAATTTGAGGTATTCCTAATACTTTTCAGTCTATTGAGGACTGAATTACTTACCTGGAAGATATATCATGTCAATAGTAGAGTCCAAATCTAAAATGCAAAAAGAAAGACTGAAGAAGAACAGAATATCAAAACTGATGGAAAAATAACAAAACTGAGCCATCTATTGTAAATTCAAAAAAATTGAAGAAATATTCCCATATTTATATATAGAGATTAAAGTAGAAAAGACTATTTTCTAGAATAAAACACCCAGAGATTTAGAATGCTTATAGAGTATAAAACAAGGCAAAATACAACAAGTTTTTATCAAATGAATTATAAAATCATGCAGATATATCTCTTCCAATTTTTACTTGTTTACTTTTTAATTTTTGAAATTATAATTTAATTACAACAAAGCTTCTTTCCCTTTCCTTCCTCTGAATAGTTCTGTACACACCTCCTTTCTCTCTTTCAAATTCATTGCTTCTTTTTTTTTCATTAATTTTTATTGTATAAGTCACACCCACAGGGCCCCCAATGGAGGAGCTAGAGAAAACACCCAAGGAGCTAAAGGGATCTGCAGCCCTATAGGTGGAACAACATTATGAACTAACCAGTACCCCGGAGCTCTTGACTCTAGCTGCATATGTATCAAAAGATGGCCTAGTTGGCCATCACTGGAAAGAGAGGCCCATTGGACTTGCAAACTTTATATGCCCCAGTACAGGGGAACGCCAGGGCAAAAAAGGGGGAGTGGGTGGATAGGGGAATGGGGGGGAGGGTATGGGGGACTTTTGGGATAGTATTGGAAATGTAAATGAGGAAAATACCTAATAAAAATATATAATAATGATATTCTTAAACTTACTTATAGTGATTATATTTTGTTTATTTAGGGAAAGTAGAAGTCAATGTCAAACTTGTAAAAATTGAATAAAGTTTAATAAATTTGAAAATAAATAAAATTTCAACTTTAAATATTAAAAAAAAGTCACACCAAGTCTGTATAATGGTACTTGTATGTGTTTTCAGGGCTGACCATTTGGTATTGAGTAACAGATTATACGCTTGTCCCTGGTGAAGACCATTTCTACCACTCTTGACATTCCACAGTTGCCTGTAGTTCTTTATAAAATGCTGAGGATTTTTCCATGTCCACTTTGCATGATTATTTGAGTCATCTTTGTTCACCTCATGTTTGACCAGACATCTTGTTGGTACTCTAACTAGCTTTGCTCCTGACATTACCAGAAATCACAATTTCACATAAAACTAGTCCTTTGGGTCTTATGGTATTTTCCATTCCTTTTCTACATCTTCCAAAACCTAGGTGCAAGACTGTTTTGTGAATTTATCCTTTGGAACTATGTTCAAAATCTCTACATGTTAATTGGTTGTGGTTTTCTGTAGTACTCTCAGTTTGCTGTAATGAGGAGTTTCCTGAATGAGGAGTGAAAATTACTCTTATATGTGGCTATGAATACAAAAGTAAGGATAGGTGTTAGGGGTTATGTTAGTAAAGGTCTCAAGTAGTGCCCATGATCTATCAAAATGTACTTAATTCTACCAATTTTGTTAAAGGAGACCAACCTACCCTGTCTTCATAATAACGAACTCATGTTTCATTATTTGATACAGTATCAAATAAGATGAAGTTTTTATCCTCCAAACTTTCTCTCACTTTTATTCTCAATTGTTTTCTATCTAGTAACCATAGTCAGGTATAACTACACCTACTGTTCCAGTCATAGGAAAAAATAGCTTATAGATACTAGCAGGTGCTATGATCATGTACTAACAGAAAACCATGAAAGCCTTCATAGATTTATAGGTTGTGGTGTTTTCAAGGAAAAATGGGTGAGAAATTGGATAGCTTATTTCACTTCATAAAGATGATGACTAAATAGAAGTAGAAGGACAAAGGAGGAAGGCATGGCAAACATGGACACTCACATAAGAGAGGCAGAGAGAGTTGTGAATATCCATTTAAGAGAAATATTGCCATCTTTTACTCAGTTTTGAGATCCAAGACAACACATGGGTCTTGAATGCACTGATTTAAAGAACAACTTAATCATGTACCACTACACAAAACATAAGACAAACCTATTCTTTTCCTGCTGAAAGGAGTGGGTGGGTAGGGGAGTAGGGGGGAGGGTATGGGGACTTTTGGGATAGCATTGGAAATGTAAATGAGGAAAATACCTAATTAAAAATATTTTTAAAAAGGTGACTACCTGACTACTGACAATTTTCAAGAGCTTTTAGCTATAGAATTTCAAAACTTTTTTAAGAAAATGATGTAATCTATTGCTTATTCGCCACTGTTAAAATATAATTTGACAATAAAGACACTATATACATTATTCTCATACCACTACTGCTAGTACTGTAAATCAGAAGAAGTACTTAATTCTAGTATTGGTTGCAGAGTTTGATATTACTGTCAAATGTCTGTGTGATTTAGAGATGGTACTCACTGCCTTAGTCCCATTCAATTCACTTGTCTGGCTGGAAAGTAACAGATGGATCATGAAAACTGACATTGGATTACCATAAACTTAAGGAAGTCATAGCTCTACGTGAAGATGATATGCCAGATATAGTATCTTTACTGGAGCATATCCACATAGCTTCTGGCACTTGTTTTCAGTCTATCATCTTGTAGCATATCTTCATCTTGTTCATCATCAATAGACTTATGAAAAGAGTTCAACTTCACACATCAAGAAGAGCATTATATATTAATCTTCTTTTCCTCAAGGCTATGCTAACTTTCCAGTTTTCTGTCAAATATTGTACATGGAAACTTCCATTTCCTTGACAATCTGTAAAAACATCTCACTTGTCCATTATATTGATATAGTGGTAAAGGTAGTGAATGTGAAGTTGAAAATAATCTGACTGTCCTATTAAAATAAATACCTGTCATTGGATGGGAGATCTAAATATAAAGGAGAGGGATTCTTCCATAAAACCAAGTTCTTTTCAGATATTTTAGGGGCCATAAGAATGCATATGCTACTTAAAAGATGAAACTACTCTTCCACCACAAGAAAATATTACAGGTTTAGATCAATAGCTTCATCATTTGAAGAGACTTTATATTGTGCCTAGTCATATTGTTGTTGACAGCCATGAAGTGTCTCCTAAAAGTATATATATATATATATATCTTGTTTTGATATATATATATCAAAACAAGATAATGCTTCACAATAAATTCTCCATAAGCAAATCTTTTCAACCTGGTGTTGAGCAGGTCGCTAGACAGCAGGAATGATTACATGGGAGATTTTTTTATTTCTTTTTTTTTTCTTTGATACTTGCTTCACACCAGAGAGGAACTGTTATTTTTAAACCAATCACTGAAAAGAGCTAAAAATATTAGAACAAAAGTTGTTTCATTTAAATACATTGCAGAAATAAAATAGCTAATTCAGACATACGAATGAAGTAATTGTATTTATGAGTGAAAATTGATTTCATACAATGTAATATGAAAACATATTAATGAAAATATTGTCCTTCAACATAAAGAAAAGATCCTCTGTAATTCTTATAAAATTCAATTCAGATAGAAGGAAAAGAAAAAAAATAGCCAAACTTGTTACTGAATGCTAAAACCTAAAATTAATGATCAAACATTAAGCACTATTCCCTTTTTTTAAATTAGGTATTTTCTTCACTTACATTTCCAATGCTATCCCAAAAGTCCCCCATACCCTCCCCCCCCAACACTCCTACCCACCCACTCCCACTTCTTGGCCCTGGCGTTCCCCTCTACTGAGGCATATAAAATTTGCAAGACCAATGGGCCTCTCTTTCCAATGATGGCCAAACACATGAAACTCAAGAAGAAATAAAGACCAAAGTGTGGACACTTTGCCCCTTCTTAGAATTGGAAACGAAACACCCATGGAAGGAGTTACAGAGACAAAGTTTGGAGCTGAGATGAAAGGATGGACCATCTAGAGACTGCCATATCCGGGGATCCATCCCATAATCAGCCTCCAAATGCTCACACCATTGCATACACTAGCAAGATTTTGCTGAAGGGACCCAGATATAGCTGTCTCTTGAGGCTATGCCTGGGCCTAGCAAACACAGAAGTGGATGCTCACAGTCAGCTATTGGATGGAACACAGGGCCCCTAGTGGAGGAGCTAGAAAAAGTACCCAAGTAGCTAAAGGTGTCTGCAACCCTATAAGTGGAACAACAATATGAACTAACCAGTCATCCTGGAGCTTGTATTCCCTTTTTAATACATGATTCAGACAGCTTAGAGTAAACTATAATTCTTTTCTAGAGATTCCAAAATCTGTAGCCTTTATAGGCACTTGCACTTATTTATGCAGACACCTGCACATGCACACACACACACACACACACACACACACACACACACACACGCGTGGTCGCACATGCATACACGCACACACACGTGCACACTTAAAAAACAAATCAATGTTAGCAAGGAAGTGATGGTGTATGCCTTTAATCCCTGCACTCAGGAAGCAGAAGCAGATGGAACTCTGAGTTTAAGGCCAGGCTGGTCCTTGGTGACAAATACAAATGATACTGAACACATACTTCTACCTTTCTCATACACAGCAAAATCTTTAGAAGAGTAGAAACAAGTTGAAAGAAACACATATATTTTACAAACAGAAATGTTTGAATTAAACAGAAGTCAAAAGGCACCTATCAGGAAGAGAAAAATTGAAAAAAATCTCCTAACACTAAATTCTTTTGTTCAAAAATGACCACTATCAGAGTAAAAAGGAAGCTATAAAACAAGTATTTGCACTCTTAAATAGTGAAATATTCATTTCCAGAAAACAGCATGCCATATTTCTGGTAACCCCAATATGAAGTCCATGCCTAACAAAAATTAAAAACACATACGGTTACCAACAAATTAATACATTTTTATAAAATCATTTTGTTCTGTAGTCAATAACATAACATACACACACACTCACACACACACACACACACACACACACACACACACACACACACACATATATATATATATATAGTTATATATAGTTATATATAGTGGTGAGTTATTATGCATAATATAGTCTACTTTTCATATTTCCTCCAAATCCTCTCAGATTCCCCCTAACTCTATGGTTATCCAGCTTAATTTTCTCTATCTGTCACTGTCTCTCTGCCCTTCACTCTATTTATCAGTCAGTCTACCTCTCTGTCTGTTTTGTCTGTCTGTCTACCTTGCTCTCTCTTTTCTGATTCAGTCCAGTTTATTTTGGATGCCCACTACTTGTTATAGAGAATGTCTTGGTATGACTTATGTTCCAGGCATCACACCATTAAAGAAAACTGTCTTTCTCTACCAGCAGCAATCATGTTACAGTCATACATTAGCAAAGAGTAGGAGTTAGAGTCCTTCTATCTTCTTCCATGCTAAGAATTCTACTCATTAAAGATTGTGCAGGTCTTGTCCATGTTGTTACAACTGTTGTGGGATCACATACATGACTGTCTTGTGTCTTGAAAACACTTTTGGTCAAAGGTATCTATCCCCCATGGCTCTTATAATCTTTCTGCAATCTCTTTCTCATAAAAATTTGAGCCTGGAAGGAAGGAATACAATACAGACATCACATTCAGAGCTAAGAATCCTGAGGTCTCTTACTCTTTGCATTTTGACCAATTGTGAGTCTCTGTGTTAATTTTAATCTCCTGCAATAAAAAAATTTCTCTGATGAGACTTGAGCAATGCACTGATCTATAGATATAGCATTAAGTTACAAGTTGTTTTGCATAATAATAATAATAATAATAATAATAATAATAATAATTTTCCATAGAATCCATGACCTATCTAGCAACAGGTTTTTAGCCTTGTTTATAGTGTCAGGCATAGGTTCCTTATCATGGAGCAGTCATTAAATCCAACAAATAGTCCCTAGTTATTTCCATAATATTTATGATGCTTTTGCATGAGTGAGCATATGTTGCCTGGGAGATAATTATTGCAGCTCACAGAGTTCATAGAAGGTTGAGATTATTACTTTCTCTCTCAGGAATGTGTGTGTGTAGTACTTTCCAGCACTATGAATGTTAGCCAGTATGGATGAAGCCTCCAACTGAGTAACAGCCAGAATTATCCATGACTCAAATATGCGGTGTCCAATACAATAGGATTTTACTCTAAATTTTTAAATTTCTGGATGGGAACCAACAGCACTGGCAATAGCCTATTGGTTTGAAGCCTTGAAGTAGGTAACATACTTGTGCTGTCTAGTTTGTTGTCAACTGGCCAAAAGCTAGGGTCATCTGATAAGAGAGAACCACAATTGATAAAATGCCTCCAATTAGATTAGATCTTTGGGATCACTTTCTTGATAATGATTGCTGGAAGAGGGCCCAACCCACTGTGGGTCATTTTGCCCATTGGTATTTGGTTCTGTGTTGTATTAGAAAGCAGGCAGAGCAAGCCATTTGAGGCAAATCAGTAAACTGGCATTCCTCCAGCCTTCAGTTCCAGCCTTGAGTTCCTGCCATGTTTCTTTTATCATCATCATCATCATCATCATCATCACATCATAACATCATCATTTAAATTTTTACAATCAATTTGTTATCCTCCTCCCACATTCCTTCTCCCTTGTCTCCAAGAGGATGTTCCCACCTCCCACCCTCATCCCACTAAACCTCCCTACTCCCTGGGGCCTCAAGTCTCTCAAAGGATAGATGCTTTTTCTCTCACTGAGGCCAGACCAGGGAGTCCTCTGCTGTATATTTGTCATGAGCCTCATATCAGCTGGTGTATGCTGCCTGGTTGGTGGATCAGTGTATGAGAGATCTTAGGGGTCTGGGTTAGTTGAGACTGCTGGTCTTCCTGTGGAGTCACCCTCCTCATCCTCAGTTTCTTCCAGCCTTTTGCTAATTCAACCACAAGTGTCCCTGGCTTCTGTCTCATTGTTGGGTGTAAGTATCTGCATCTGATTCTTTCAACTGCTTATTATGTCTCTCAGAGGACAGCCAAGATCGGTTCCTGTCTGTAAGCACTCCATAGCATCAGTAATAGTGTCAGGCCTTGAAACCTCCCCTTGAACTCGATTCCAATTTAGGCCAGTCACTGAGCCTCAAGCTCTTCTTCAGTTTTTTGTCCCTGCAGTTCTTGCAGACAGGTCCATCTTCAGTATAAAGACAGGGCATCAAGTGGAAGGATGGGGTTGCCATCCCACAGTCAAAAACTATGGCCCTGCCATGTTTCTTTGTGATAGAATACAGCTGTGAGTTGAAATAAATCCTTTTGATTCAGTTTGCTTTTGGTCATTGTATGCATCACATCAATAGAACGCTGTGTGGGATACCATTCTTAGTTTTAGGGTTTTATTTGGTAAGGCTTGGCATCTTGTCAAGTCTTTAACACCGCTATTATAGTATAATTAATTTAAGCTCTTTTTATATATTTATATGAACATACTTTTGGAAGTTTCTGTGGTAATATGTTTTCATATGTTTTATTTTAAAAGCCTTTATTGCTAGTTGTCCATTGCTCTACCCACTCCTCTTTCTTTTGCTTCCATCCTCCTTCTCTCCATAATGCATCCTTTACATTGTCCTCCCATTCCATATTCTGTTTAATCCTTCCTCTTCCAAACTTAAAGGTTCTTACCCAATATCATTATATTTAACATTTCAAAATTACACACACACACACACGAACACACAATCATCAAACCTTTGAAATATCCTAATCATCTGTGACACATCTGTAACAATACCAATATGCCAAACTATAAAAGTGTTTTATCAATGCTAATGTGGAATGATTTCTCATAGATATTTATAGAAGGAGAACAAAGTAGAAATTATCACTACATTGAATTCTCTTGTATATAAAAGGAAATAAATATGTATTCATATTGATGTATTTAGCATAAAATTGTATAGAACGTGTTTTTTCTTAGCTAGAAAAGGAAATTATAGTTGAAATGAATAGTTGCACTAGCTTGTATGTAAATAATTGCTTATAAACACCCTCAAATAAAAGTATAAATGAAAAGAAAGCAGTTACTTTATGCATATTTCTATATATTCTTAAGGTTTCTTGTAAAGGGGTTCACAATAAGCTTCAAGCAATGATTACATTGCTGGGGGTAATATAGTGGAAAACAATGACATTTCACTATATCTTTTTCCACATTTTGGGTTTACTATAAGATACAGATGACATGTTTCCTATGGTTTGACTCCAAGTCCTGACTAAAGATTTTGATTAGTGTCTTTATTTGTGTAATAGATCAGCCTAAAAAATCAGTTGAAAATGTTTCATTATCATTGACTTGACAGAAAAAGCTGAAAATCATATACATGACTAATATTTCTATTACACATATTAAATACTTTGATATTCAGTTCTACATCACTTCGCATGCATATGTATGTTATTCATTCCTAGGTCTTCATCTCACAAGATACTGCAAATCTTCTGCAGCTCTGCTTTAATATATGAGTGCTGGAGGTTTATTCTTACAACAATCTTAAGGTGCAGCTTTATCTTGGAATAATGTTTGTTCATTTCTTAATCATGTTTGTTTCAGATGAGTTTTGCAATAATTTCAAATTGTAAAGACCAATTCATTAAAGCCTATTTTTACACTGGGTTTTTATACATGCTAAATATTATTCTTGATGCTAGAAGATAATGATTTACTCTATTCTGTATCTTTCAGTGAAGCTGAAATTGGCAAGAGCCCACTTTATGTCAGTGAATGCTTTAAGAATATTATATTTTTAGTCTAAGTTACATAACTAAAACAATCAAATCAGGCTGACTGGTGTAAATACTGTGAAAACATCTGTATATCTTATACAATTTACTTTAGGATATAAGAATGTGGTAAAATTAGATGACTAAATCGATACCGAATATGGGATATTTTCTTTGCAATAAACTTTGAAGCTTTTTATAATTTAGTAAATACATTTTATTACCCCTCCACAAATAATAGTGGGATAATATGCTTTAAGACAGCTAAGGTATTTTCAATTACTAATAACAGTTGCAAGATTTTTATAGAAAAGTTTAAATTGAGACATTTTTCATTTCAAACATTCATCTTAAATTTTTCCTTTTTGGTGATCCCTTTAGATTCTTCTTTCCTTTCTCTGTAGCAGTTCTCAAATATATCTCATTTTCCTTTTTCATCCCCTTCAAATAATTTTTATAACAATCTAAGAAGGCCTTACCACCAATGGGCACAGAACAAAGTTGTTTATAACTCATGGTCTAATACTAAATGAAATAAATGTAGTGAGAAATCAGTTCTTGGTACAATTTAGAGATGTCTGTTCGAATTTTGGTCTTAACACAAAAATAATAATTAAAAAATAATGTATCTCACAGCTCTCTTATTTCACAGTAAGAAAAAAAAAGATAGTACTTATTTTAAAAGGCAAAGAGTACAGAAAATGTATATTTTATTTTGAAGCCTGGATATGATAAGTACAAATAAGAAAGACATTTCTGAAAATAAATTGACAAAAAGAGGTCCTCTTATGCCTGCTTGAAAAACATTGAGGCATATAGTGATAGAAATAGAGCAATTTAATATTTCTAGATGTCATTAAAATAATTGTTTAAATGCTTTTCTCTGAGTGTGCTCCTGAACAATATTCATTCTTTATACTATGTCTTTCATTTTTACATGTTACATTCTGAAATCACTCAATTGGTTTCCTCATGGCTGCCCAAATGAATTAGTAACTTCCTTACTTGAAAATGAACTAGTTCTGGAAAAGTGCACCATTAATTCTGAAAAAAAAAAAAAAACACTTCTGAAAAGTAAGCATGCATTTCACATTTAAAAAAAATCAATTTATTCCCTAACAAGTTTCATGTTTAAGAAACATATTGTGTAACTCAATAACCTTCTGCTCATGATAGATGAATAGGATTTCCTCTTTTTTCGAGTTTAATTTAATATCAGTTGTTTTAAAATCTGTGTGGTCCGTGGACACCTGGGTGCTCCAATCTTTAATGGATTTTAATTTCCTTTTTTTCTCCTGAGTTATTATGCAGCTGCACTTCCACCCACACTCCATTATCTCCCAAAGCTATTTAAAAATATTCAAACCAAACTAACTGACAAACAGTGCCTAGCCAAGCCTCATTTAATTTGTTTTAATACAAACTATGGACATTAACCTCCAGCTCCTAAATTTTTAGAAAGAAAACAAATGAATGAAAAGTATTCACTACTATAATCATGTTAATGTGCAGTAGAATAAGATAAATTTAGGTGAATGTGATCTTTTTCCCAACAAAGTGAAACATTTAATCATTTATGAAATGGTCAAAATTATTCTAAACTTCATTTGTAAGAATAAACACATGAGACTAGCAGGAAAATTGGATGAAACTAATGAAACGGTAAAAGGATTTCCTCTTTATGTAGTGAAAATCCGCAACAACAAAAATAATGTGAACAAAAGATATAGTGAAATTAACATGATAATAAAACAGTTGTGCATCAATAAAAATTATGGATAAATATCAGGGGAATATTTATAAAAGTATCCAAAATAATATGCAGAAAATGTCTGAATTGAAAAGCAACATTCAAATAAAATGTGATATATGATGTTCTTTTTGATCATTAGAAAATATTGCTCTCTATCAGAAATGCAAAATCACAAAAACATATATATTATATAGTGCTTGCATGGAAAACACTCTCAAATATTGCTGATAAGAATGTAAATAGACAAATTCTTGGTACAGTGTGTTTTGTCTTTTTTTTTTTTTTTTTTTTTTGATCTAGAATCACATGCCTAAGAAATTGCTTGAAAATTACATCAACTTATACATTCATGTGTGTTCTTGGCAATTTTACAGTAGTACAATGCCACAAATCAAATTAAATACCCACCAAAATTGAATTAGATATATAAATTTTGTACTATTTTTGCAGAAGACTATGCAATAAAGTGGAATTACTTCTGTAAAAATAGAAAGATCAGATTTTTATTTTATTTTTAAGCTTTTTTTCCCTTTTATTAGACATAGGTTGTATTCTCATAGAGTATAATCTGAATATGCTTTCTCCCCACTCTGCTCCTCCTGCATCCATGTCCTCTCTATAAACAGGGCCCCCAGTGAAGAATAGGGTAACCTACCTACCTTCAATATATTTGACCCAGAATTGTTACTGTCTAAAAGAAATGCAGGGACAAAAATGGAGAAGAGACTAAAGGAATGGATGACCACTCACCTGGCCAATTTGGGATCCATCCCATGAGTAGGCACCAAACCCTGACACTATTACTGATGTTATACTGTGCTTACAGAAAGGAGTCTAACATGGCTGTCCTCTGAAAGGCTCTACCAGAAGCTGACTTAGATTGATGCAGATATTTAGAGTCAACCATTGGACTGAGGTTGAGTAGCTGAAGGGGATGTAACCCCCATAGAAAAAGCAACCATATCAACTGACCCTGAAAGCTGGGAGCTCTCAGAGACTAATTCACCAACCAAAGAGCTGGTCCAAGTACCCAGGCACATATGTAGCAAAAGACTGCCTTCTCTGGCCTCAGTGGGAACAAATGTACCTAATCCCATTGAGATTTTATGCTCAGGGAAGGGGGATACTGTGGGGGAAGAGGAGCAACCTCATTGAGGCAAAGGGTAGGGGTAGGGGTGAATAACTATAGGAGGGGGACTGGGAATGGGAACAAGTTTTGGAATGAAAATAAAACAGTTTTTAAAAAGAAAAAAAACAGGCTTCCGTGAATAACAACAAAACATAACAAAATAAAATTCACTAAGATAAAATGAAAAACAGCATGTCAAAGTTGGACAAGACAAGGCAACAGAAAAGAGCCCAAAGAGAAGGTACAGAAATCAGGAACCTACATGTTTGCACATTCAGGAATCAAATAAAAGTACTAAAGTGAAAGTTATAGCATATATTCAGAGGACCTAAGGATCAGAAATTTTAATAAGACTGAATATATTATAGAATACTAATTCTAAAAGACTAAATAAAAATATTTATATACTGCCCTAGAAAAACCTGAACAATATAAACTTAAACACAAAACAGCATAGCACATATGGGATGTTACAATTTGTACTAAACTGATATTGATGTTAATGTTGACCTTCTTGAGTAACCTTAGTAATCAAAGAAAAAGAACACTGCATTAAATGTAAGAAACAGGGTTTTTTTTGTATATTCATGAAGACGAGTACACAATCAACTCACAAAGACGTTTTGATATAAATACCAGTCAATAAATCAAGCCATTAGGTGTGAAAAACATAGAAATAACACAGTAGAGTTTAAAACAACTGCTCAGCAAAATTGTGAATTTGAGAAGTTATACATGAAAAATTGTTTTGGTTTTCAAGAAAAAAACCATAGCAGGAGACAAAAATCAAACAAGCAAACAAACAAAATATTAGCATCAGATCAAATACAGCTAAAGACATGATGAATGAGATGGTATCTCATTCAATATTTTCAATATTAAATATTCAATATTAAAATATTTTCAATTGAGTTAAAAAGTTCAATGAAACATGAATGGAAACATAGAAGGTTATGTGCAGAAACACAGTAAAGCTGGTAGATTTAAAAACAAGTGTAATGATAAATTTCATTAAATGAGAATTGTTTATACACTGAACTAAAAAGAAAAAATACTTATCAGAAATAATAATCAAGATCCTACTCTTTCATATGCCCAATGTACATCAAATCTATAGAGACAAATGTTGGAGGAAGTGAGTTATTAAAAAATACTGAACAACAGATCCTGAAGAAATTCAAAACACCATCAGATCCTTCTACAAAAGGCTATACTCAACAAAACTGGAAAACCTGGAGGAAATAGACAAATTTCTAGACAGATACCAGGTACAAAAATTAAACCAGGATCAAGTTACCTATCTAAACAGTCCCATAAAGAAATAGAAGCAGTCATTAATAGTATCCCAACCAAAAAAAGCCCAGGACCAGATGGGTTTAGTGCAGAGTTCTATCAGACCTTCAAAGAAGATATAATTACATTTCTGCATAAACTATTCCACAAAATAGAAGTAAAAGGTACTCTACCCAACTCATTCTATGAAGCCACAATTACTCTGATACCTAAACCACAAAAAGACCCAACAAAGATAGAGAATTTCAGACCAATTTCCCGTATGAATATCGATGCAAAAATACTCAATAAAATTCTCGCTAACCGAATCCAAGAACACATTAAAACAATCATCCATCCTGACCAAGTAGTTTTTTTATTCCAGGAATGCAGGGATGGTTTAATATACAGAAACCCATCAACGTAATCCATTATATAAACAAACTCAAAGACAAAAACCACATGATCATCTCCTTAGATGCAGAGAAAGCATTTGACAAGATCTAACACCCATTCATGATAAAAGTCTTGGAAAGATCAGGAATTCAAGGCCCATACCTAAACATGATAAAAGCAATCTACAGCAAACAAATAGCCAACATCAAAGTAAATGGTGAGAAGCTGGAAGTAATCCCACTAAAATCAGGGACTAGACAAGGCTGCCCACTTTCTCCCTACCTATTCAACATTGTACTTGAAGTCCTAGTCAGAGCAATTCAACAACAAAAGGAGATCAAGGGGATACGAATTGGAAAAGAAGAAGTCAAGATATCACTTTTTGCAGATGATATGATAGTATATATAAGTGACCCTAAAAATTCCACCAGAGAACTTCTAAACCTGATAAAGAGCTTCCGTGAAGTACCTGGATATAAAATTAACTCAAATAAGTCAATGGCCTTTCTCTACACAAGAATAAACAGGATGAGAAAGAAATTAGGGAAACAATACCCTTCTCAATAGTCACAAATAATATAAAATAACTTGGCATGACTCTAACTAAGGAAGTGAAAAATCTGTATGATAAGAACTTCAAGTCTCTGAAGAAAGGAATTAAAGAAGATCTCAGGAGATGGAAAGATTTCCCATGCTCATGGATTGGCAGAATCAACATTGTAAAAATGGATATCCTGCTAAAAGCAATCTACAGATTCAATGCAATCCCCATCAAAATTCCAATTCAATTCTTCAACGAATTAGAAAGAGCAATCTGCAAATTCATTGGAAGAACAAAAGATCTAAGATAGCAAAAACTCTTCTCAAGGATAAAAGAGTCTTTGGTAGAATCACCATGCAGGACCTAAATCTTTACTGCAGAGCAATTGTGATAAAAACTGCATGGTACTGGTATAGCAACAGACAAGTAGACCAATGAAATAGAATTGAAGACTCAGAAATGACAGCTATGGCCACTTGATCTTCGACAAGAGAGCTAAAACCATCCAGTGGAAAAAAGACGGCATTTTCAACAAATGGTGCTGGCACAACTGGTGGTTATCATGTAGAAGAATTCGAATTGATCCATTACTATCTCCTTGTACTAAGGTCAAATCTAACTGGATCACGGAACTCCACATAAAACCAGAGACACTGAAACTTATAGAGGAGAAAGTGGGGAAATTCCTCAAAGATATTGGCACAGGGGAAAATTTCCTGAATGGAACAGCAATGGCTTGTGCTGTAAGATCTAGAATTGACAAATGGGACCTCATGAAACTGCAAAGCTTCTATAAGGTAAAATACACTGTCAACAATACAAAAAGGCCACCGACAGATTGGGAAAGGATCTTTACCTATCCTAAATCACATAGGGGAATAATATCCAATATATATAAAGAACTCAAGAAGGTGGACTACAGAAAATCAAATAACCCCATTAAAAAATGGGGCTCAGAGGTAAACTAAGAATTCTCACCTGAGGAATACCGAATGGCAGAGAAGCACCTGAAAAAATGTTCAACATCCTTAATCATCAGGGAAATGCAAATCAAAACAACCCTGAGATTCTATCTCACACCAGTCAGAATGGCTAAGATCAAAAATTCAGGTGACAGCAGATGCTGGCAAGCATGTGGAGAAAGAGGAACACTCCTCCATCGTTGGTGGGATTGCAAGCTTGTACAAACACTCTGGAAATCAGTCTGGCTGTTCCTCAGAAAATTGGACATAGTACTACCAGAGGATCCTGCAATACCACTCCTGGGTATATATCCAGAAGATGTTCCAACTAGTAAAAATGACACATGCTCCACTATGTTCACAGCAGCCTTATTTATAGTAGTCAGAGGCTGGAAAGAACCCAGATGCCCCTTAACAGAGGAATGGATACAAAAAATGTGGTACATTTACACAATGGAGTACTACTCAGTTATTAAAAATAATGAATTTATGAAATTCCAAGGCAAATAGTTGGACCTGGAGGGCATTATCCTGAGTGAGGTAACCCAGTAACAAAAGAACTCAAATGATATGTACTCACTGATAAGTGGATATTAGCCCAGAAACTTGGAATACCCAAGATATAAGTTACAATTTTCAAAAAACATGAAACTCAAGAAGAACGAAGAACGAAGACCAAAGTGTGGACACTTTGCCCCTTCTTAGAATTGAGAACAAAACACCCATGGAAGGAGTTACAGAGACAAAATTTGGAGCTGAGACAAAAAGATGGACCATCTAGAGACTGCCATATCCAGGGAGCGATCCCATAATCAGCCTCCAAACGCTGACACCATTTGCATATACTAATAATATTTTGCTAAAAGGACCCTGATATAGCTGTCTCTTGTGAGACTATGCCAGGGCCTAGCAAACACCTAAGTGGATGCTCACAGTCAGCTATTGGATGGATCACAGGGGCCCCAATGGAGGAGCTAGAGAAAGTACCCAAGGAGCTAAAGGGATCTGCAACCCTATAGGTGGAACAACATTATGAACTAACCATTATCCCGGAGCTCTTGACTCTAGCTGCATATGTATCAAAAGATGGCCTAGTGGCCATCACTGGAAAGAGTGACCCATTGGACATGCAAACTTTATATGCCCCAGTACAGTGGAATGCCAGGGCCAAAAAGTTGAAGTGGGTGATTAAGGGAGTGGTGGGGGAGGTTATGGGGGACTTTTGGGGTAGCATTGGAAATGTAAATGAGGAAAATACCTAATAAAATATTTTTTAAAAAAGTATTGACTAGCTGGCTGGTGGTGGCACAAGCCTTTAATTTAATCCCAGCACTCGGGAGGCAGAGGCAGGCAGATTTCTGTGTTCGAAGCCAGCCTGGTCTACAAAGTGAGGTCCAGTACAGCCAGAGCTACACAGTAAAACCCTGTCTCAAAAAAAGAAAGAAAGAAAGAAAGTAAGAAAGAAAGAAAAGAAAAGAAAAGAAAAGAAAAGAAAAGAAAAGAAAAGAAAAGGTAAGGTAAGGTACTGACTATCCCGAGCTTTTGTCCCCACCTGCAAGAACAAACTCAGGACAACTGGAATCTTCTGCGGCAAAGCTTTATTGCTTACTTCTCAGGAGGAAGATCCCAAACCCAGAAAATGGCGCTGCTTATATAGCCCTCAGTGTGACGCTTCAGCACCTGATGTGGCGTGATAGCTCCTGATTCATTGCTTGCCTATCACCCCATTACTACGCCCCGAGATGGGCAGTGACTAGGCGTGAATTCACTTTTGCACTTGCACATAAGGCTTGTTTACTAGTTAGGCGCAGTGGAAGCCAGCACCATCTTATATTGGCGATTGCTCATGGCACGGCTCTCCACATCTCCCCCTTTTTATTTTATTAAAAATTGAGGCTGTTCTAGGACTCTGCAGTCATGTCCATCTGCTGTGCCTCCTGTCTTAGGTCATTCCTCCAATGTCACAGCCTTTCCTGTCATAGGGTAACCCTATCACCACCGGGTCCCATGTCTTAGGTTGGTCTGTACATGAGAAAAGTTGCCCGTCTCCGGATACTGCAGTACTGTGTGACAGTAACTGCCAAATGACCTAGGGCGAACTCTATAAAAGAGGCCAGCCAAAAAACGAATTAGTAAAACTCAGCAAAGTGCAAGTGCTGATCAATGTGCGTTGAGTCTCTTACATCCCAGTGCAATGGATCCACAAGTCTGTGGGACGCAATAACAGAGAACTCAGATGCCATTTAAGTCTTAAGCATGGTTAGCCAAGTTTCAGGGGAAGCCCCTTATGGCTGCAAGTGCCTGAGTAATAACGACCTTGTCACGGTTTTGTTGGGTTCTGAGCTTACAAACCAACCAGAGCATAAACACAAGTCCACAGCAGATGGCAGCAGCAAATAAAACTACCCCCACCCATTCCTTAAAATAAGAAAATGTAGATGAAATCCAGGAGGAGAGACCCTCTGTCAATGACAGGTCCACTCGTGTCGAGTTGATCTTTAGAACGCCTGTTCTCAGGGCCTCAAGGGTCTCATCGAATCTTTCAGACCAATTTTCTGCAAGGTACAAAGAAAGCTGCCTAGACAGATTAGACAGAGGTATAGAGAAAAAACAGTCTTTAATATCTATGATTACAATCTCCCAATTTTTTGGTAAGGCAGAAAGCAATGGCAGTCCTCGCTAAACTGGCCCATTGTCTGTTTTTAGGATTGTGGGCTTGCCCCAAGCACTCCAGGCTTCTAGGCAGTGCTGTATAACATGAGAGGCTTTTTCACCTGTTAAAGGTATGGCAAACATTACACCAGAGCAGGTATCAATAGAGACATGTAAATATTAATTCTCCCAAAGGAGGAAATATGCGTGACATCCATTTTCCAGCTCAAAGAACGGGAGCTAATAGTGGAACAGGAATGATAGCCTAGCCCTTGTAAAGAATGTGATGACTGAGTTACTGGCCAGGTTTTGGCCACCAGTGAGAAGAAATAATACTTTTGTCTGCTCCTGTATCTAAAATTCCCTTAAATTGTTTCCCTTCTATAACTAACTCCAAAGATGGCCTGGAATCTAAAGGCATTATTAAGTAAGCAGAATCATTTCCAGTAGAACCAATCCCTCTGAGAGCTCGAGGAATACCAGAGGAGGGAAAACAGCCATGTTGGCTTGGCAAAATTATTAGTTGAGCAATTCTATCCCCTTGTGATATAGAAAAGACACCTTGAGGGCAGGAACAGAGAACCTGAAGTTCCCCCTTTATAATCCTGATCTACAACTCCAGGGTGGACAATGAGGCCCTGTAAGGTGAGGGAAGCCCGGACCAAAATTAGGCCGACACTTTCAGATGGCAGAGGCCCCTAATAATCAGTAGGAACTGGCTGCACTCCCAGCTGAGGCATCAGACCAACTCCAAAAAAACTTCTATAGAAGAAATATTACCAGAGATAAAGTAAGCAACTTTCTGATGACTAAATTTAATTTTATCAAAATGCCTATATTATTAACTGTTTAGCAAAATATAACTCAAAGCTAAATTAAAAATCATTTAAAGATTGAAAGTCCAATTTAAAAAAAAAGCAGTTGTAAGTAGAAAGTTCAATACACTTCTCTAAAAATATGCAACAACTAGACATAAATACAGATAATTTGTTTTTTCTATAACATTCAATAAAATACCATTGTCTAGATGGACCTTATTTTGTTTTTTATTGGCCAGCTCCTAGGTTTAATCCATTTCCTAGACATTGGGAATAGAGCAATAATGAACAGGAAGGTGCAAGTATAGCTGTAGTAGAGAGTCTTTTGGCTATATGTCTCAGAATGGTATAGATTAGTGATAATGTAACTCTATGTTGGGTTTCTTAAAAAATTTCCATACTGATTTCATAGTCATTGTACCAGTTATCACTCTCACCAGCAGTGAATTGAGATTTATCTTTCCCACATCATTAGTTTTAATAAAGTACAAAATGGGAGGACATGTGCTGCCTGCATGACTTAAGTATTTGCTGGAAAGTTACTGCCATCCAGGCAGAACAGAAAATATTTCAACTGAATAAAAAAGACTGTCTCAAAATAAGACCCATAATTGCATGATCACTAAGTCTTTAGTGAAGATGTCATTGAGATTCACTGGAACAAATGGTGATCTTTTCAAAAATTTTTAACAATTAAATATTTTATAAACCCTGACTTTGCTTCATATCAGGCACAAAATGTATCTCACCATGAATCACAGAAAGATTTAAAATTATAAAGGTTCCAAAAGATCATACAGGCAACATATGCAATGGTGAAGGGGTTAAACATTTGTGTAAATGTATGTTCAAGAGATCTAATGCCAAACTGGTAACTTCAATATCATCAAACATTCAATTACCCATCTGTCTATTGATTGATTTCTAGGTTGACTTATATTCCCAGCTATTGTTAATAGAGCACTAATAAGCATGAATTAACAAGGCACTCTATAGTAAGATATAAAGTCCTTTGTATATATAGCCACAGGTGTTAAGCCTAGGTCACATGGCAGTTCTATTTCTAACATTTTGAGACATGCAAACACTGTTTTACAAAGTGTCCATCAAAGTTTATTACCCCACCCATAATTAATATTTTTTTCCAAATGTAACAGCATTTGTTGTCAGTAGATTCCTTAATGAGAGCCTTTATGTTTGGGCCAAGGTAAAATCTCAAAGTAGTTTGTATTTTCATTTCTTCCATGGCTAATGATGAACATTAAAAAAAAAAGTTTATTGGTTGTCTGTATTCCATTTTTTTGTGAGCTCCTTGTTCAAACCTATAACCCATTTCTTGAATAGAATATCTATTTTATTGACTTATGTTTTTTATTATGTATAGGGGTAAATGTTTGTGGATATGTACATATGTGGACAGGTCAGGGGTGTCAGATCCTTTTGGAAACTGTTAAGGTTGAAGTCTACCATTGTCCAAATAGCTCTCTGGGCTCAGGACAAAATGGGAGACTCCCTTTACCAAGCCAGGCATCACCTTCTCTGACTTTGTCTGGGGAGCTTTACCACCATTTGTGGAGAGCCATGAGCAATCGCCATTACAAGATGGTGCCAGCTTCCGCTGTGCCTAACTGGTAAACAAGTAATGTGCGCAGGTGCAAGAGTGAATTCGTGCCAAGTCACTGCCCATCCCGGGGCGTAGCAATGAGGCGATGGGCAAGCAACAAATCAGGTGCTGACACACCACTCCAAGGTGTATTTAAGCAGCACCATTTTCTGGGGTTCGGGGTCTTCCTCCTAATGAAGCAATAAAGCTTGTTGCAGAAGAATCCGGTTGTCCCAGTGTGTTCTTGCTGGCAAGGCACAAGCTCGGGACAACCATTCTCTACCTGCAGAAGGTTGAGTAGTCCTTGGCAGACCTACAAGTCCAACTTCCCGTTTTCCCCTTCCTTTCTTCCAGGTAAGAACCCACCACAAAAGTACCTGGTATTCCTTTAATGCTTCCCCATGCAAATGAGGCATTCATTGAACTTCAAAAATCTTGCCAGTGGTTTTCATTTACCCAGAAAATTCTTCTCACTCTCCATGGTACATATATCCCTGGTTTATACTGAATAAAGTTAATGTATACAAGCCCACTCTGAATAAAGTTATGTGCACAAGCTAATATTGTATTAGAGGGCTGATTCTCTGTACACTGAAGGGATTTGCCTAAAAGAGCTGTAACTGTGAGATCCTCAGAGAAGGCCTTTTCCCTATATTCTCTTGCTCTGGCCCTCACTCCCAGCTGTACCACTATAGAACCGTAGTAGTTTCAAAATGTTTCATCCTTCTAGCCTGATGTACTATGATGGTGTTTTGATACCTGGAGCGGGAAGAAGCTGAGGACACAGAACAACCTCAGGACTCCAAAACACATCACAACTGTCACCTGGAATTTAGGGCACAGCCAGGTGATGTAATCCACAAGAACCCCTTCAGCTGGTATTAATGGTCAGTTGTGAGCTACCTGTTGAGAACTGAACATATGACTTCTAGAAGACTATCAAGCATTCTTAACTACAAATTAATCTTTCCAGCTCCTCTTAGTTGTTACTATAGCTTCAAGTGTATATCCATTGGTAAGCCGACCAGGTTCGGTTGGGTCCCTATCAAACTTACATAAGATCACTAAGTTGGCCCTAGTTAAATTCAGTGAGTCACAAAACACACTGAAATAAATGAATTTGTAAAAGGGATTTATAGGTAAGGTGTGAGGTTGACAGTGTTGTAGAAAAGGTTAAAGAGGTTTTAGGGTGAATATAATTAGAATACAACATATAATGTATAAAATTATGACAAAATTTAATCAATTAAAATATTCTTGAATGTGGGTAAAGGATTTTCAGTGAAGAGAGGAACTTGATGGGTATAAGGAAGTTTAGAATAAATGGAATCCACTCACCCTTGACAGAAAAACCAATAACTTACTAAAGTTTGGACATCATCAAAGTTCAACTTGATGACCAAATGAGTTTTATTGGGGTTACTTACAGGAATATGGGTGAGGGGTTACTTACAGTAACTGAAATGACTCAAAGACAACTGCAAAAACAAAATACATTCTAGCATGAGTAGCTGCTCATGAATTCTGGAAACCTGCAGCACTACACAACCTGCACAAAGCTCAACATATTAAACAGTGTCTCATCGGATCACTTCAGCACGTCTGAGGCTCTTTATAGAAGCTCCACTAGTCTTTGTTTTTTTTTTCTAGTTAGCACACTAAATTAAATAAGGAAGATTAATATGTGTCTTTCATAAATTTCCCAGGATCCCAGAAAGCTACAAAATCATTACAGAGGATACTGATAAAGATAACAAAAGTAAATTAATGTTTTATCTTTCACATAGGATGTAATTGTTTCCAGTATATTTCATATTTGTTAACAATTGAGTATCTATTACCCTACTAATGGAAAATGTCTCAAAAATTATGAAAAGGAGGAAGCATCTTTAATATCATCACTGTCGACTGACAGAAATGTTTAAATATTCATTTTTATGATGATACATTAAAGCTTAATCATGAAGTTATGACTAGCCAAAGATGGCCATCATTAGTACAATCATTGTTATTGAAAGAGATTTTTATCTAATGAAATAAATATTAGAATTATAGAAAAATCATTTATAAAGAACTTTATACATGCAAGATCTATAAATACCTAGAAGTTGTTAGAATTAATAAAAAGTATTTTAAAATGCTGATGAATAAAAATATCATCATGAATATAAAATTTTCCAAATGCTGGCAGTATGCATTTTTGAACCAGAAACCATTTAAAATATTGTTATATTGCTAGAAACCTACAAAAATTCTAAAGAAAATTCCATAAGTCTTTACTGAAAATTGCAAACTTTCATTGAGTAAAGCTTATAGGAAATTGAATGAGTCAAAAGTCATGAAATTATCTATTAAAAATAAATCAATCAAGATTCCAACAAGTTCTTCTTTTAATGTCTGATGAGCTGAATTTGAAATTTACATAGAAATGCAAAGAGCAAAGGATAACTAGAGAAGTATTGAATAATGAAGTAGGACCTCTTATTAGATTCCTAACCTCTTAAAGACTTCTGAAATTGTGATATAAAAAAACAAAAGGGTAACAAATAATAATGTACTTATAGAAATTACCTACAACATGGTGAAATTGACATCACATAGCAGTATATAAGGTATGTTACTTTTTAAATGATTTGAGTAAGTTTGATGTAAAGATAAATTCGCATATAATTTATGATAAGTTCATCATAAACAAAACAGTTCAAATAAAAATGGGAGACTTAATTTAATGTCATCAATGGAACATATACAGGAAGCTTTGAAAGAATATCTCCATAACCCTTCAAGAGTCATATGTTTTCATCTAGAAACATATAATTATCAATTGTAGGAAAAAAGATGCAACTTGGACTATGCAATCTCTTAGAATTACTATAGAACCCATGATATCATTATGGACATCAAAATACATTCCACAAAAGAGGATCAGAAGTTGCAAAGTGATTATACCGATAAAATATCCATAGAAAGTAGAGGGTGTTGTAATGGTTTGTATATATGCTCAGCCCAGGGAGTTAAATTATTAGAAGGTGTAACCCTGTTGGAGTCGGTGTGCCACTGTGGGTGTGGGCTACAAGACACTCACTCTAGTTATATGGAAGTCAGTCTTACACTGGCAGCCTTCAGATGAAGATGTAGAACTCTCAGCTCCTCCTGTACCATTCCTGCCTGGATGCTTCTATGTTCCTGCCTTGATGACACTAGAATGAACCTCGGAACCTGTAAGCCAGCCCCAATTATCTGTTGTCTTTTATAAGACTTGCCTTAGTTATAGTGTCTTTTCACAAAAAGACCCAACAAAGATAGAGAACTTCAGACCAATTTCCCTTATGAATATCGATGCAAAAATCCTCAATAAAGTTCTCTCTAACCGAATCCAAGAGTTTTACTCTTATGAACAGACACTTGGTACTGTGTAAGAGTCACCCAGGTGGTACTAGTTTTGAAGGCATGAAAAGGTCATGAAGAACAGCTTTTGGCATTGTGGGAGGTCATGTAATGCCATTAGTGAAAGTGCAGCCTCAGTTGCAGTTGATGGCCCTGGACTGAAGGGGTAATCCAAAGGATTTGAGGCTTGGCACCATGACAAGAGCCTATGTTATTGGAAGCCTAGTTATTGGAAGACTCCAGCATATTGGATATGCCAGTATCATGGGATGATCACCAAGAACAGCAGGGACAGTGAGTGGATCAACCTGAGCCTAGAGTGTTACAGAGTGCAGAGCTGAAGAAGTGATTCAAGTCCAGACATTGAAACAAGAAGCTATAACATTGAAGTTACCTTGGAAAATGGTTGAGATGCCAGACCTGTGGACTTTCTGCTGAGGAAAGCTGCTAACAGTGAGTGGAACCAGCCCAAGAGAAAAAAAAAAAGTTTGTTGCAATCAACAAAGATTAAAAAGTTGGAGATAGCCGGGCGTGGTGGTGCACGCCTTTAATCCCAGCACTTGGGAGGCAGGAAAAAAAAAGATTCAGAAGCTTTTTATAAGAATTTTGATCAAGTCTAAATTTTTAAAATAAATATATGTATGACAGCAAAAAAAAAAAAAAGTTGGAGATATAAAGACTGGTTTAACATCAGACATAGAGATGCAAAGTTTGGAGTTGCCCAACTGGTTTTCTGTCTTGCTTTGGAGATTATATAAAGTGATTGGATGAATCTCAGAAAAGACTTTGAACTTTGTACTTTTAACATTGTTGAGACTATTATAGACAATGGGGACTTTTGAAGTTGGACCAACTGTATTTTGCATTATTCTAGGTTTAGGTATGACCCTCATAGACTGGTATGTTTGGACAAGTCTATAGGGGACAGTGAGTGGAATGAAATGGTTTGTATATTCTTGGAAGAGGGAGGGGCATTATTAGAAGGTGCAGCCCTGTTGGATTAGGTGTGTCACTGTGGGTATGGCCTGTAAGACCCTCACCCTAGCTTCCAGAAAATCAGTCTTCCACTAGCTGTCTTAAGATGAAGATGTAGAACTCTCAGCTCCTCCTGTACCATGCCTGTCCCAATGTTTCCATGTTCCTGCTTTGATGATACTAGACTGAACATCTGAACCTATAAACCAGCTCCAATTAAATGTTGCCTTTATAGACTTGCCTTATTCACAGCAGTGTCTGCTGTTCACAGCAGTAAAACCCTAAGACAGGTGGAAAGGCACAGGAGGGAGAGGGAGAAATAAAAGAAAAAAAAATCATGTTTCACTAGGCAAGCTAGGCAACTCTGACCTTAAAGAGAGACTGTCATTCCTAACCATAAAACAAATCTCATAATTCTTAAATACAGATGAGGAATTTACAGTCATAGTGACATATATATATATATATATATATATATATATATATATATATATATATATATATATATATATAACACAACAGCCTTGCATAAGACTGTTTCGTCTCTTTCCATATTTCATGTGCTGCTTTAAAAGACTGTACCTGAAATTAATATAGGGTGACAAATATGAGACACTGCAGCCTTTGCCACTAAGTAAGCTATAACTAAGGCAGTTGTTGATGGAGAAGGGATATAGAAATGAAGACTGGGAGTAGGTCAAGCATCTAATGGACAGATGTTCATTAGTACCACTGTTTCAGGGTGATGATCTAGATATAAGTCAAGGAAACTGAAAGCCCACAAACAAAATTTAGCAAGCATTGCTATCTCTATGAATTAATCTGTAACTAGTGATTTTCCCCTAATGGAAATAGGAAGCCTAAAGTTCATGTCCAGGAGATATTGCCAAGAGCATCTTTCCAACAAGATGTTTAATAAATAGCCAGATCCTAAAACATTGAATAGAATAATCTAGAAATATATCTCAGTGTTCCATCTGCCTCAGCTGTGTCCTAGCACAGTTTAATGGGATGAAGCACAAGCCTCCAATGTTATCTCACCATTCTTTCTATTTGTTAACCTCTAATATTAAAAAAAATTCTCATAAAGAAGGTGTTCTATTATATTGCTTTTCTGGCTAGGGCTTTATTGTTTGTTTGCTGCCTTTGCCTCTGCATTTTCTCATTTTATTCTAGTATTATTTGTGATGTAGAAAACTTATCCTTCCTCTCTTAGAAGTTATCAATTGCCTGTAGCTCTCCATCTATTGGTGAGGGCTTGTGAAATTCCACCTTACAAATTATAACATTAACTGGTTTGTGATGAAGATCTTGTTTAGACAACATATATTTGAGAGTTCATGGATGTGGTTTTACTGTCAAGTCAGAAGCCACAGGTGTCTTTGTTCACTGGCTATTTCAAACTTTCCACCTCCTCTCCTTAAAAGAATCTAACCCAAAATAATTAACCCTAAAAACATGCACAAATGAGCAACACTAAATAGACAAATTAGGTGGTATAAATGAAATTCTTTCATTATCAATGTGACTAGATTTATAATTATATAGGAAGATTACCTCTAGCCATGTCTGTAAGAGTTTTTACAGAAATGACTGTTAAAAGGAAATACTAATACTAAATATATGTAGCAGCATCCATAAGCAGAGTTCGTGTACAAGGGAAAAGCAGAAAATAAGTTGAGCACAGTCATTCAACTTTTTCTTCATCCTCAACTACCCAAATAAGAGAAACTACTAGCTACCACTACTGTGAGCCATTCCTTTTGCATTGTCTTCTTAACCATGATAAATATGCCTTCACTACCACAGTTGTGAGTCATTCCTTCTGCGTTGCCTTCCTTACCATGATGGATATACTTTCAAAGTGTGGCCTCAATAAATACATCCTCCCTAAGTTGCTTCTTATAGGATATTTGTTCATACAAATAAGGATAATTAAGAGAGAAAAATCAGTACTGATGTCTTTGTTGCTGTAATTATCCTTTTCTTTGGATTACATTTGAAGTAAGTTGCTTAGGAACATGAATTTTGAATTGGCAGTTAAAGAAGCTCAAGAATGCAGCTAGCATAGTGCAATGGTCAATTACCATTCAGATGGTCAGAATGCTGATAGAAAACAGAAGGAAGTTTCAGGCAGTTTTAGTAGAGAGAAAAATACTCTATAGGTGTTAAGGCCACTAATATCCTAGCAACAAGTATTATTGTGTTATTAAAACTTGAGTCATGATGAATGAAAAAGTTATGGACAATTCCATATTTCAAGATTGCATAGTATTCAGGTCATAGAATAATTATTGCTCACAGATTTTATTTCACACTGATTAGTGGTGGTGAAAGGAAGTGGCTTATAGGATAAAAGGATGATAAATATGCAGTTTGGTGGAAGGAATAGTGTGAACATATTTAATGTTGTAAGCAAGTGTTGATAAAGTGGATGTAACCTTTAAAAAGATTAGTGATATTAAGGAGACACTTAGGTTTTCCAAGTAGAATATTACAGAAAGTTCCTTGAGGAAAAAATACTACCCATTGACCCACGGAGTGTTCCAGAATGTAACCAAAAAAAAAAAAAAAATTAATTTGAAAAGAGATACTCAATACATGGTCACCTAGGTAATTAGTTTACAAGATGAAAAAAAAAAAAGAAAGAAAAGAAATGCAGAGATCATTGCAGCTGTGATCCAGTGGGGTATCTATTCAAGATCTTAGCCAGGTGTGGTGGTGCATGCCTTTAATCCCAGCACTCGGGAGGCAGAGGCAGGCAGATTCTGAGTTTGAGGCCAGCTTGGTCTACAAAGTGAGTTCCAGGACATCCAGGGATATACAGAGAAACCCTGTCTCAATAAATAAATAAAAAAATAAATAAATAAATAAATAAATGAATCTTGACAAGACAGTCTGCAAAGATAATAAAATAAGTTGTAGTAGAAAGTCAAAAAATGTGAAGTATATTGTATTTGACCATTATAGCTTACTCTAATTTTTTTTTTTTTGCTATTTATCTGTAGTTATTCATTATTTAGCTCTTGACAAATCAATTTAAAATATATTATTTTCCTGTTTTGGTTCCATATTGTTACTGTTTCGATGAAAGCATTCTTGTGATAGTTTGAATATGCTTGGCCCAGGGAGTAGAACTCTTGCGCGTTATTGAAGTAAGTGTGACCTTCTTGGAGAAAGTATGGCACTGTGATAGTGGATTTTGAGAGCATCCTACTAACCATGTGGGAGCAGCCTTCTCCTCTCTGCCTGTGTAGAACTTTCAATTCTTCCAACACCATGCCTGCCTGGACACTGCCATGCTTCTACCTTGATGTTAATGGACGGAACCTTCGAATCTGTAAATCATTCCCCAAATAAATCTTGCCCTTTATAAGAGTTGCCTTGTTCATGGTGTCTCTTCACAGCAATGGAAATCCTAAGACAATTCTCCTCTCTGATAAAGCCTGAAGTTTGATCTCTTAAATGAAGGCTGCTAACTACAAATTACATAATCTAAAATATTTAAAGGAAAAAAAATGTCTTCACAATCAATTTAGAAATTACAAAAAAAGAAGAAAAGAAAAGCATGTATCAACTAGTGAAAATGACTCCAGTGGTTCATAACTTCTAAATAAATAAATATTTAAAAAATGGGATAAGGTGGGGACATCCTCATGGAGACTGGGGAGGAGGAATGGGATGAGGAACTGATAGAGTGTGGACAGGGAGAGGGAAAACAACTGAACTGTAAAATAAGATTAAAGATAATTAAAAATGAATAAAAATTTAAAATTAAAAATGATTATCATGGCAAATGATTCTGTTTATGCTTAAATTGTATATCTAGATTTAAAAGACTCAATTCAGTTCAGTCAAGGAATATTCTGAGCTTAATATATCATCCAATGTATTTCATAAAATGTCAGGTAGATATACTTTGAAACTCTGGCTATGATACAAGGAACAATGGGTATCAATTAGTGGACTGATAATAGGTATGAGGGGGTGGTATTAAAAATCTAGGCAAGAAATCGGAAGAATGAAGGTTACCCATTGGAAAGTAAATGGTAATTATTATTCTAGGTTTTCTCATAGGAATTTGAACAAGGCAATGATGAGGAATACAACATAAACATGACCATTCAAGTTTGAAGTATATTACATGGCTGTATGATATTAGTCCACGTGTAAAAACTAAATAATACAGCCAGAAATTAGTCAAATCAGAGGAATATCACTTTAGTTATAGTTAACCTGATACTTGGTGCAACATGTTGAACACCATCTACTTAAACACGTAACTACTGGTTTTAATTATTTCTAGAAGTGGTAATGAGTAAACAAATGAAAATGTTAATAGTGAAAATAAAGGAAAGCTAACATTTTAAGACAGAATTCCATAAGACTTTGCTGTAATGGATCAAAAAGCAACTATTTTAGACTTGAAAACAATACCATTACAACTATTTTACCTTCACTTAAATAGAGGAACTCTAGGTTTAACAAATGACTTAAACTATGTTAAAAAATAAGTGGTAGACTGGATTTCATTGGTTAATCATGTTGTGTGCAGAGAATATTTAGTGATTTCTTGTGAAGGGAGAAATATATTTAAGAGAATCTGACAAAAGCTAGGCAGGTATTCTGCTCATGTTAAGGAAGAATTTGTACTTAACAAATTCAGATGATTTTATTTCTAATCATCTCCTTTCCTCAATCTAGCTAAGCAATACCCTTAAATACCCATAGTTACATTCTAGTTGAATACAGTTGTTCACTTAGACAGTAATTAGAGAAATTTAACCAAGTTCAGGTCAATTTATCTAAGAAAATTTGTGAACTAATAAAAATAATGCCAGGATCTACTGATATTTAACCTCCTCTCTGGATGAACCTGCTTTTCTCTATTTCTTTTATGACTGTAGCGCAAAGAAATCTTTACTGAAAGATATTGCATAACCTTCTCCTATAAATCCTAGATGACTGTGTAAGTAGGAAAATGTTCCCATGGAAAATTAAAGCTACTTCTTATTTTGAAGCTTTGAGTAATGCAGGTCAGAACACATAGGTCAGTTAAGGACATACAGATGCTGAGAATTTTCAGAGAACATAAACTGTTTTCTGAATAATTTATTTTACTGAAATCATGTGGTGACCTTTATGCTACAAAATATAGATCATATGACCGAAGTGTATTGTCCCTGGGTTCTTCTTAAATGTAGGGAATTCTAACTTGTGTAACACAAACTGCTAAAATAAATACCAAACTTCCAAGAAGAAAAAATAATAATGTTGCTAAGACTAAGAAATATTGAAAATGTGTATTCTTTATTTTCCAAACATTTTTGAGATTGTGAAACCCATAAGCTCATGCAATTCTATTAACTCAGTTACTTTCTACTGAGGGTCAGAACCTGTGAATGTACTAGTCCTACAACAACAAAAATCTACCTTATGCTCTAACTGAGACTGCTATTTGTGAGAGAAAAAAATCACTGTTCAATAAAGCTGCTGTATTTTCACTTTGTACAAAATATATAAATGCAGAACAATAAATCTAAAAAAAAATGTCATGCAGGGGATCTGTATTTATTCTCTTGAAGTAGTTTCTGTGTCAAATTTGCTCTGTTTTGATGTTAAAAGATTTTCTTCCAAGATCTCATTCCAGAAAATTCTCAACAATGTAAAATCGAACCTACATTCACTCAACCCCTTATATTATCCCTTACTATGTCAAGTTGAAGTCTCAGCCAAAGGCTTCATTAGTGTTACCAACCTCTCTAGTCCCAATTCATTTACTGCCTTTGACAGGAACCTGGTATGGCCATCCTCTGAGAGGCTCTGCCATCACCTGTCTAAGACAAAAGCAGATACAACCAACCATTGGAATCAGCCCAGGGACCCCAATGGAAGAGTTAGAGAAAGTACTGAAGGAGCTGAAAGGAATTGCAACCCCATAAGAAGAACAATATCAACTACCAGGAAACCTCAGACCTCCCAGGGACTAAACCACCAACCAAAGAGTACACATGGAGGGAGCCATGGCTCCAGCTACATATGTAGTAGAGGAAGGCCTTATCTGGCATCAATGGGGGGGGGGAAGCCCTTGGTCCTATGAAGGCTTGATGCCCCAGAGAAGAGGAATGCTTGAGGGGTGAGGTGGGAGTGGGTGAGTGTGTGGGGGCCCACCCTCTTGGAGGCAAAGGGGATGGGGTAGGGGGCTCATGGAAGCTCATGGACGAGGGATAACATCTTAAATATAAACAAACAAAATGATTAATAAAAAATTCCAGAAATTTTCCTGTCCAAAGGAAAGTCAGAGACAAAAAAATGGAAGAGACTGAAGGAAAGGTCATCTAGAGACCACCCAACCTAGGAATCCATCCAATTTGCAGACAACAAACTGCCACACTATTACTTATGCAAAAAAAAACACTTGCTGACAGGAGCCTGATATGACTTTTTCCTGAGAGGTTACAACAGCACCTGACCAATACAGATGCAGATACTCACAGACAACCATTGGTCTGATCCCAGGAGCCCCAATGGAAGAATATCAACAATATCAACTAACTGGACCACTCAGAGCTCCCAGAGACTAAACCATCAGCCAAAGAGTATACATGGAGGGAGCCAGGACTCCAGATGTGTAGCAGAGGATGGCCTTATCTGACATCAATGGGAGTAGAAGAAGGCTTGATGCCCAGTGTAGGGGGATGCTAGAGTAGTGAGGCAGGAGAGGGTGAATGGTTTGGTAGAAGATCACCCTTATAGAGGCAAAGGAGAGGCAGGAGGGTTGACAGAATGGGGAGTTGTGGAGGGGTAACTGTGAAGGGGGTATCATGAAATGTAAACTAATATAGTGATTAAAAATAAAAATTATTCAAATCTATTAAAAAGGTATGTGTGAGGGGGAGGGAAAAGAGAGGACCAAACTCCAATTTAATAACATAGATTACTTGTTCTGTAACTTCTAATACATAGATTTATCATTATTATATATGCCTATTTATTAATGGTTCTTAAGCTGTATATCATGAATAACAAGAATAACACCCAAAGATAAAGTTTATAATGTTATACCAGGCCATGTGATTACAATTGTGATTACAATTTCTCAAAATATCCATATAAAATATGCTAGAACATAATGGTGAATATCATTGAATCACACTATATTGATGATAAAAGAAAGAGCAGGGGGATTTAGTGAAATGAAAGTTAAAGGAAAAAGTAAATGTAGGTCTTTCAATAAACTGTTCATGAAGAAAATTCTGAGGTATTTTCAGAAATATATGAAGTTTGGAGATAAAAACCTCTGTTTAGACTGTGATACTCTTTGTGGTATAAAATTTTAAAACACTAGCTCAGCCATCTTTTAGAGAAAAGCCACTTTACATAGTGAAATAAAGACCACATACAGTACAGATACCTAATAAATAATAAGCTAATTATCTACTGCTAAATAACAAGTCACTCCACATTTAGTAGCTAATACAGCATTTCATTTTTTCATAATTATATAGGTTAGAAGTGTGCCACATAGCTGGTGTAAGAACACCAGTTTAGGATTTCACAAGGCTTGAATATAAGTGGTGGCTATGGCGTTTTTCATCCTGAGGATATAGCAGAAAGTTGAGTTTACTCTTGCACACCAAATTTAATCCCGTGCAATTGTAGACTGGGAGCCCTTTTGCTTTACCGCTTGTCTACTAAGTACCATTCTCATTTCACTAAAGCTTACCTTTATTCCTTGTAATATGCAAACAACTCCCCCACCCCAACAGAAGGGTCAAACTAGTGACATTATGTCCAATTCCATGTTTCAAACTTCTGATATCCTCTGCTTCAACTAGCCAAAGTTATTTTTAAAAAGTGATACTCTCAAGAGATTTATGTAATTGTGTTAGTCACATACATTATTTTTTAATCTAAACATTAGTGGTTCTATAGGAGAACTAATCGTGTAGTTATTTCTATAATTTTATAATATTCCAAAATCCCAGTTGTCATGTGGGATATATATTTGGAGAGGTTTGTATGATTGTAAATTATTGGTATCATTTTAAAATTCTCTATCCTATATTTGAGGATTTTAATTTATCCTCAATACATTTAACATTTTGAAGCACCAACTATGTGTCAGGGTTTATTAAGATTCAAGGAGTTACTATTTCCAATTAGAAATGTGGAGAAAGAGGAACACTCCTCCATTGTTGGTGGGATTGCAGGCTTGTACAACCACTATGGAAATCAGTCCGGCGGTTCCTCAGAAAACTGGATATAGTACTACCGGAGGATCCAGCAATACCTCTCCTGGGCATATATCCAGAAGATGCCCCAACTGGTAAGAAGGACACATGCTCCACTATGTTCATAGCAGCCTTATTTATAATAGCCAGAAGCTGGAAGGAACCCAGATGCCCCTCAACAGAGGAATGGATACAGAAAATGTGGTACATCTACACAATGGAGTACTACTCAGCTATTAAAAAGAATGAATTTATGAAATTCCTAGCCAAATGGATTGACCTGGAGGGCATCATCCTGAGTGAGGTAACACATTCACAAAGGAACTCACACAATATGTACTCACTGATAAGTGGATATTAGCCCAAAACCTAAGATACCCAAGATATAAGATACAATTTCCTAAACACATGAAACTCAAGAAAAATGAAGACTGAAGTGTGAACACTATGCCCCTCCTTAGAAGAGGGAACAAAACACCCTTGGAAGGAGTTACAAAGTTTGGAGCTGAGATAAAAGGATGGACCATGTAGACACTAGCATATCCGGGGATCCATCCCATAATCAGCTTCCAAATGCTGACACCATTGCATACACTAGCAATATTATGCTGAAAGGACCCTGATATAGCTGTCTCTTGTCAGAGTATGCCTGGGCCTAGCAAACATAGAAGTGGATGCTCACAGTCGGCTATTGGATGGATCACATGGCCCCCAATGAAGGAGCTAGAGAAAGTACCAAAGAAGCTAAAGGGATCTGCAACCCTATAGGTGGAACAACATTATGAACTAACCAGTACCCCGGAGCTCTTGACTCTAGCTGCATATGCATCAAAAGATGGCCTAGTCGGCCATCACTGGAAAGAGAGGCCCATTGGACACGCAAACTTTATATGTCCCAGTACAGGGGAACGCCAGGGCCATAAAAGGGGAGTGGGTGGGTAGGGGAGAGGGGGTGGGTGGCTATGGGGGACTTTTGGTATAGCATTGCAAATGTAAATGAGCGAAATACCTAATAAAAAATGGAAAAAAAAAAGAAAAAAAAAAAAAAGAAAAAAAGAAATTGGTGACAACTTTTTATTTTAAAACACCAACCACAAATTATACTGGTTAAAAAAACCACTATGAATAAAGAGATCAAAGTTACTTTATACTTACATTTATTACTGTATGAATAATATCCGTTAATTTTAATAATTTCCATAAGATTCAAGTTCTTTGCACAAAAAAAGAAAGAATAGTTGCATCATATACTCCACAGAGTTGTTCTAGGAATTGAATGAACTGATATGTGTGGTGTAATGTAACATAACAATATCTTTAGCCAATAGTTGCTGTAACAGACATCAAGCTTACCATTAACCAAGGCCACAACAATGACCCTTAATCCAGAAGTATGGCAGCGCTGCAGTGCGTGAACAACCTCAGTTGAGATTTTCATATGCTAAGTGGTCTCAGAAGACTCTTTCTTCCACTTAATATAATAGAAATTAATAAATACACAAGTATATCCACACTGCTTCTACCATCACCTCAAGGTCAAAGACACAGTCGTGAGAATCTAACCACAATAATGTCTGCTGTTTTAGTTAACAGATTAGGAAAAGTTTTAATAAGTTTTGCCAATGGTTGCTTTCTAGCAGTAAGCAAAGTCTTCAAGTCTAAACAATTTCACCAAAAATTAAATATTAAGAAGTTTACATTTGACAAAGTTAAAAAAAATGTACAGAAGTCAAGACTGGGCAAATAGTCTTGGCAGAAATTTTGCAAATGATGCATTCATTTAAGTAAAAACCTATTGCTACAATTTTTATTATCTTAAATAGAAAGGCAACAAATAACTGTTACATTTTAAATTCTCAAAAAATGTTCTTACATGGTTTTAGAGTAGTACAGTTTTTAGAAAAATATGGGTGAATGATAATTTATGTTCAAAAACTTAATATTACAAGGTATCATCTCAAAAAAATGGTGTAAAGAGAGTGAATCACATTATTCACTGTATTTCCATGGTCATTTTACTTGTAGCTAATGTTATAATGGATTATACACTGCTGGTGTTTACTGCTATCAAAGCTTATTTTTATATTTAATTGCTGATAAATGTATTTACAATATAGTTACCCTAAGAAATGGTTGTAAGTCCATTGAGGATAATACGTTGTCCACTAAGAGCCAAAATTGGTGAAAGAGTATCAAAATCCTCAACCAATAAAGTGGATTTGAGTACACTTACTCATATATACACTAGTATGATAATTTTGAAGCTTTGATATTATATTGATCAAGGCCAGTTGGTACCACAATTTTCTTCTGCTACTAATAGCCTACTATTCATTCCCCAAATAGGAACACCTATAGTCGAGTCCATATCTAGGTCATCAAATTAAAGACTTGAATAACAACTGCACTGGAAGCTATTTCTTGAGGTACTCCATAGAATTTGAAGTAGTTCAAAGCTGGCCCTACACAGTGGGTTAGCAATCTAATTAAGCACTTAAATTTGAAAATTGAGCCCTTGATGTTATCACTTACTAAGCAGATGGCTGATTACAAGATAGGAGGGAAAGGAGGTGGGAATGAGAATTTAAAAACTCAGTAGAAGTTACTTGATAAGTCACTCTGATAGAGGAAACTAGAAGGTATCCGGTAATAGCCTGAACTACAGTGTAATGATGACCTTTGAGAATCCTTGTTCTTTTAACTGGGTCACAATGATTAAAGATAATTTGAAAACATCATAGTTTTTTAATCTAAGAATAGGAAAGAATATCTGAGGTCATAAACTAGCTAGGGTGAAATATAATGGTCAACATATATTTTAGAGAACAATCACATCATTACTTGTGGATTAGCAAAAAAGGGTAAATAAACAATATATCATAATGATTTGAAGAGTAAATGAAATATTGTATTATTAGTATTTTTTTCAAACATACACATTTTTTTTCTCAAGACAGGCTCTTACGATGTAGTTATGTCTGTCCTAGGACTCTCTAAGTAGATCAGGTTAGTCAAAAAGTCACAGAAATTAATCTTGCCTGTATCCCATGTGCTGAAATTAAAGGCATGCAGATTTTTATGCCTTTTTTAAACAATAGTTTTAGACCAGAATACAAACCAATAGGTTTATTATGGCATCTTCATGGATATATTTGTTCTTATGGTTTTTTGTTTGTTTGGTTGGTTGGTTGTTTTTTTTGAACCCAATTATCTCCTTCTTTCCTTTCCCCATTCCACCCAATTCTATTTCTTCCCCCAGTTAATCTCCCTTTCTGCTTTTCTATTATATATTTCATTAACTTTTCTATTCCCAACCCTATTAAGATATCTTCCTCTTTTCTTTTCTTTTTTTTTTCTTTGCATGACCCCAGTGTATCCTGAGACTGAAGGCAAATTTAATTTTCCCAATCCACTTTTATACCATTTTATTTACATGCAAGTATTAAGGGTGACAGTACAGCAAGGAACTAACCAGGTAGTAAGTAGAGTCCCGGGATTATTCCCATGTCAGCTGTTTAAGAGGGGCAAGTCATAATGACCAAAATACTTGAGCTCACTTTCTTGTCAAAACCCAAAAATCTTGCCTGAAGCCTACTTCTTTTGTTCCACCCTAAGATTAAAATTCCTGCCTTAACCTACTTCCCTATTATAGCCTAAACACATTTCCTTATCATGCCCTGATGTCAGATTCCTGCCTGAGCTTAACTTCCTTTGTCATGTCCAAGATTCCTGCCAAGTGGCACCCCAAAAGGCTCTCCACAGATAGTGATAATAGAGCATCCCTATAGAATCTATAGATTTGATACTGTTGCTATTTTAGCATCAAACCTTCTAATCCTGAACAAGGAACATCTTATTTACTATTCACTTTCTACAACTTTTTGTAGTTTTGCATCTCATGCCATAGCTACCTCCCATTAACCTACCTCCCACTAACAAGGTAACTACTGTTACCTTGTGTTTAAGATTACAACATTGGACCCAAGGCTTGTTGAAGGAAGGTTTCTGGTATTTCTGATTTGTGAGTGTCTTTTAAAACTTTATTTGAATCTTATGACCTAAATGCACATGTAAATATATATACATGTATACATTTAAATTTACTTTCTACATATGAGAGAAGACATGATTTTTATCTGAATATGGCTTATTTTATGTAACAATGATTTCCATTTGAATTCATTTTCCTACAAATGTCATGATATCCTTGTTCTTCACAACTGTACACAGTTCCTTTGCCTAGATGAACATTTTCTTTATGTAGACATCTATTAACAAATATCTAATCTAGTTCCACTTCCTAACTATTTTGAGTTATATACCTATCTTTTTCTGATCATAGTATCTTTTATTTTATGACAAAGATATAAATTTAAGTCTAGTCCTTGTTACAATCACACAGCCCTCCCCAGTTCCCAAGCAGGCAGCCAGCAGAGACAGGAAGCTGAATAAAAACCCTTCACATGTATAAAATGTGCTCCAAAGTGTGGTTTTCAGTTTCTCTATACAAACTGATGAATGGGTATTTTAAAAACTTGCCTGCTTTTTTTGTGACTTAAAACACATTTTTAAACTATTTTTTTACAGTCCAGTGGTTATCCCCCTCCAGGTCTGCCCTCTGACTGTTCCTCATCCCATACCTCCTCCCCAACCCTTGTCTCCAAGATGATGTCCCCACTCACTCCCCCACCTCACCAGACCTTCCCACTCCCTGGGGCTTCAAGTCTCTCAGAGGTTAGGTGCTTCTTCTCTACTGAGGCCAGACCAGGCAGTCCTCTGCCGTGTATGTTTCAGGGGTCTCATATCAGCTGGTGTATGCTGCCTGGTTGGTGGTTCAGTGTCTGAGAGATCTCAGAGGTCCAGGTTAGTTAAGACTGTTGGTCTTCCAAAAGGGTCACCCAGCTCTTCCCTAATTCAACCATAGGGTTCCCCACCTTCTATCCATTGGTTGGGTGTAAGTATCTGCATAGGACTCTTTCAGCTACCTGTTGAGTCTCTCAGAAGGCAGCCATGTGTAAGCACAGCATAGCATCAGTGTTATTGTTAGGCCTTGGAGCTTCCCACGAGCAAAATTTCAACTGTCTTTCCTTCATGCTCTTCTCCTTCTTGCCCCTGCAGTTCTGTTAGACAAGAACAATTTTGGATCAGAGTTTTGGACTGTAGGATAGCAACCAAATCTCTCAATTGATTCCCTGTCTTTCTGCTAGAGGTGGACTCTACAAGTTTCCTATCCCCACTGTAGGACATTTCCTCTAAGGTCCCTGCCTTTGAATTCTGAGAGTCTCTCACCTCCCAGGTCTCAGGTAATTCTAGAGTTTTCCCCTCCTACTCTTACCTCTTGAGGTTGCCTGTTTCCATTCTTTCTACCGGACCTAAGGCTTCAGTCCTGTTTATCCCACTCCCCTCAGTACCTCATCTTTTCCCCCTTTTCCCCTCCCTGTACGCTCTACTCAGGTCCCTACCTCAATTTTTCCCTCCCTGATGATTGCTTTTTTTCCCTCTAAAGTGGGATTGAGGCATCCTCACCTAGCCCTTATGCTTGTTAACCTTCTGGAGTACTGTAGATTGTGTCCTGGGTATTCTGTATAGCTATATTTTAGCAAATATCCACTTATTAGTGAGTACATAGCATGCATGTTCTTTTGGGTCTGAGTTACCTTACTCAGGATGATATTTTCTAGTCCCATCCATTTACCTGCAAAACCCATGATGTTCTCATTCTGTAAATGAACCACATTTACTACATCCATTCTTCCATTGTGGGACATCTAGGTTGTTTCCAGCTTCAGGCTGTCACAGAAAAGGCTGCTATAAACACAGTGGAACATGTGCCCCTGCATCATGGTGGAACATCTTTTGGGTATATGCCCAACAGTGTTATAGCTTGGTCTTCAGGTAGATCTATTTCTAATTTTCTGAGAAACCTCCAGATTGATTTCCAGAGTGGTTGTACCAGTTTGGATCCCACCAGCAGTGAAGAAGTGTTCCTCTTTCTCCACATCCTTGCCAACATGTGCTGTCATCTGAATTTGTGGACTTAGCCATTCTGATTGATGAAAGGTGGAAACTCAGGGTTCTGTTGATATTCATTTCCCTGATAACTAAGGACTTTGAACATTTCTTTTTTTTAATGTCCTTTCATTTTTTTATTAGATATTTTATTTAGATTCATTTCAAATGCTATCCTGAAAGTTCCCTATACCCTCCCTCTGTCCTGCTCCTCTACCCACCCACTCCTGCTTCTTGGCCTTGGAATTCCCCTGTACTGGGGCATATAGACTTTGCAATACCAAGGGGCATCTCTTCCCAGTGATGGCCAACCAGGTCATCTTCTGCTACATATAAAGTTAGAGATAGGAGCTCTGTGGGTACTGGTTAGTTCATATTGCTGTTTCACTTATAGGGTTGCAGACCCCTTCAGCTCCTTTGGTGCTTTCTCCAGTTTCTCCATTGGGGGCCCTGTGTCCCATCTTAGAGATGACTGTGAGAATCCACTTATGTATTTGCCAGGCACTGGCATAGCCTCATAGGAGACAGCTATAACAGGGTCCCTTCAGCAAAATCTTTCTGGCATTGGCAATAGTGTCTAATATCCAATATATACAAAGAGCTCAAGAAGCTGGACTCCAGAAATTCAAATAACCCCATTAAAAATGCGGTTCAGAGCTAAACAAAGAATTCTCAACTGAGGAATACCTAATGGCTGAGAACATTTCTTTAAGTGACTCTTATTCGAGAGTCCTCTGTTGGAAATTCTCTATTTAGTTCTATACTCCTTTTTTTTTTTTTTTTTTTTTTTTGTTTTTGATTGTGTTGTTTGGCTTTTTGGTGGTTAGCTTCTTAAGATCTTTATATATTTTTGACAATAGCCCTCTAATGGATGTGGGGTTAATCAAGATTTGTCCCAAAATGTAGCTTGCTAATGTGTCCTATTGAATGTGTCCTTTGCTATACAGAAGCTTTTCAGTTTCATGGAATCCACTTATCAATTCTTGATCTTAGAGCCTGAGCCATTAGAGTTTGTTTAGGAAATTCTCACCACCACCAATTAGTTTGAGGCTCTTTCTCACTTTCTCTTCTATTAGATTCAGTGTATCTGGTTTTATGTTGCATTCCTTGATCTACTTGGGCTTGAGTTTTGTATTTTCATTTTTCTACATACAGACTGCCAGTTAGACCAGCACCATTTATTTGAGGTGCTTTCTTTTTTCCATTGTATATTTTTGGCTTCTTTGTCAAAGATCAAGTGTCTGTAACTCTGTGGTTTTATTTCTGGGTCTTTTCAATGTGTCTGTCTCTGTACCAATACCATACAGTTTTTACCACTGCAGTATAGGTTGAGGTCAGGGATGGTATTTCCCAAAAGTTCTTTTATTGTTATGAATTATTTTTAATATTCTGGGTTTTTTTTGTTTTTCCTGATAAATTTGAGAATTGTTCTTTCAATGTCTTTGAAGAATTCTGTTAGAATTTTGATGGGGATTGCATTGAATCTGTAGTTTCATTTTGGTAAGATGGCCATTTTTACTACATTAATTCTACCCATCCATGAGCATGGAAGATCTCTCCGTTTTCTGAGATTTTATTTATTTCTTGAAAAACTTGAAGTTCTTGTCATATAGATCTTTCACTTGTTTGGTTAGAGTTACCCCAAGATATTTTTTGTTTTGTTTTGTTTTTTGTTTGTTTTTTGTTTTTTTGTTTTTCTTTTTTGTTTGTTTGTTTGAGACAGGGTTTCTCTGTGTAGCCCTGGCTGTCCTAGAACTCACTCTGTAGACCAGGCTGGCCTTGAACTCAGAAATCAGCTTGCCTCTGCCTTCCAAGTGTTGGGATTAAAGGCGTGTGCCAACACTGCCCAGCCCAAGATATGTCCTGTCTTGAATAATCAAAAATATCTTTGCATAGTAACATCATTAGTATCCTGCATTATCATAAGGTTTGACCTCATTTAATATATTAAACGTAGCTGGGAAAAGGTCTTAGAAAGTGCTTATATATTTATTAAACCATGTTTCCTTTTTGCTTTTTATAATTTTAGAATTATTTCCTGTTTGAAATTAAGAATAATTTCATAAAAATGGAGTGTAACCTGCATTTTCATAGCCTACACTCACTTCAAGACGAATTACATTAGTATTCATTAAAATATCTTACAGAGTATTCCACAGTAAGTTTGCCAACTGAAAGTATCTATTGTTTGTTCATTGCTTCTTCAAGCAATATCCTCCTGAGTGATGCCTGGTGTATATTATGAGAGCTCCAGAGATAAATAAAGTATGATTTCTTATCTAGAAATATTGCCTTAGACAGTATATTGAATATTAAAACTCCCCCTAGTTTTGTGATGTCCTTGGAAACTTTTACTCTGTTAAACTTAAGTATAAAGTCAAGCCATCATATTATCCCTTTGCATAGTCAATATAGTTCACAAACTTAAAAGAAACTGTTAAGAACATAAGTAACATATTAAATTCAAGCATTATATAGCAATATTAGTAATTATGCATATATAATATATAATATTTTAAGAATGCAAAACCTAATGCTGTTCTATGTTCCTGTAATATTTTTTTTTTACTAAATTGACTACAAACAACTATTTCTAGTACTGAGTAACAAGTAGAATTTTTATAAATTGTTTTCCATTGCTTCATATTATAAGGCAATCAAAGTAGTAACATATGGTTCCAATCAGGTAGGAGGTTGCTTTCAGGTAAGTGGTATATAGAAGGAGTAAGAAAGAAATTAACAAATATAATGGTATTCACATTCTAGAAAGCATGTCATATGAGTTTAAAAGAAAAAAACTTTTACTTAAGCCAGGCAATGATAATGCATGTCTTTAATCCCAGCACTTGAGAGGCATAGGCAGGCAGATTTTTAAGTTCAAGGCCCAGGTGGTCTACATAGTGAGAGCCAGAGCTACACAGAGAAACCCTGTCTCAAAAAAGAAATATATATATATCAAAAAAGAAATATATATATATATATATATATATATATATATATATATATGTGTGTGTGTGTGTGTGTGTGTGTGTGTGTGTGTGTGTATGTATATGTATACCTGATACACTGTTCAATGTTTAATACTTATCCATATTGCTTGCTTTTCACCGCTTTGTATTTACAGTGTTCAGTGAAATGTGGACCAATAAACATTCCTTGAGGCTCTATAACAAGAAACCTGAAAGAACACTGGGATCTGTGGCCAAATTCCCAGTGAATGATCTTCTATACAATATACCCCAGAGTTCACTCTAATTAATAGAATTACCTCTCTTCCCTATACAAGAGAGTTTTTACATAGTACCTTCATAGTTTCTTTATGAATATAAATAAGTCCTGGCTAGGACAGAGGGAAAATCTATATAAAAGCAGGATAACCCTTTCTGAACTACAGAGTGGCTTGGCTAGGTATTTATTCTGCTTGAAATGAAACCAATTTTAAGATTGACTTCATTAATTTTTAATCTCACAAAATTATGAATATACTGAAAGATGTACCATTTTTTATGTAACTCTACATTTTAATGTGACTGATACCAGAAATAAGTGAAAATATGGAATTTAAATCAGAAGAGCCATCTAGGGCATGAAAACATGGGAATTAGTATCTGGAACTGGTAAGAGAAAAAGTCCTGAGATAAACTCCAAAAGTAAAACTGATTTTCCTAGTCTATTTTCTTTCTATTTTAACTCCCTGTTGAGTTGAATTTGGCATGCTGTTTTAGCAAGTGTTTATAGCCAGCAGGAGTGACAGGACCTTCCAGTTGCCACTGTATATTATTTAAAATAAGGGAAAAGTCAACTAGCCTTTTGGGTGGTACTTTCATCAGTCTTTAAAAGATCTTTGCTACTTTGGTGGCTCCTTCGAAGACAATAGTGTTGCTGCATACAAAAGGTCATCTGGTGGAAAAGCCTGAACTTGAGTACATGTGAACCAAACAGAGAAGTCATCTAGTTGACCAGGCTTAACAGTTGAATCAATGCAAAATTCCATGATTGTATCGTATATTCATAGTATTGTTAATATTGACATTATTTGTTGATGATTAGAACATCATGTCTATATAAATAAGAAGGATATTGAAATTACCAAAACCTGTTCATTTCCAAATCCTTATACACTAGTATCAGATCCTTTCCAATTGTACAAAGCTGATATTTGAATACATACATTACTACCACAAAAGCGAGTGAGCAAAGACATTTAAAAAAATATTCTGATCCTATAAGGTCATTTATATATTTATTGTACATTAAATCCTGATTTTCCTAATAATAGTTGGATTAGAGGCTCACACTCTAATTCATAGTAATAGTCTTTTATAAATAACAAATCAAAGGAAGAGCAGATCAATGATTTTCATTAGATAATTTCATTGAAAACCATCTCTGTAAGCTTAAGTTGAAAGAGTGAAATGATATGAAGATTTATATAGTTTGAATCTACAGTTTAATCTGTTTTATATAAACAATTAAATTGGATTTTAAATGCAAGAATGCTGGTACCTGCTCATTAGATAATCAATTCTATAGTAGTTATCATAATCAATATGATATTATTTTACAATAAAGTGTATACATATGAGAAACTGAATGGAAATGCATTGCAGACCAGAAAAAGAATAACTTGCTGGCCATTTTGAGGGGAATATAAAACAGGAGAAAATTGTTAATAACAGGAAAAAAAAGACCATATCTGTATCTCTGTGTTTGTCCTCCTAAGTAAAGGGTTTGTGAAATAGAGAAGGAATCCAGGAAGTAGAGCATATAAGGATTATAATAAAATCATGAACAACTATTACTGAGTGCTTATTATATATCAGGCCTCCTGTTCAGTTGCACTTTGAGCATTATGTTAAGTTGTTTCTTTCCTAGTATGAAGATAAGAGATGAAAGGCTTAAGGAGGTCTAATAACACAGAGAGTTTTCAGGGAATCGGTAGGGACAGTATTTAAACCAGGTTTCTGAAAACACTTTCCAAGTGTCTAAGTTTGGGAAGAAGTTCTAACAACTGCATCATATTGGTCAGGTTTCCCATGGCAAAAAAAAAAAATGTCCCATACTCATATGGTATTTGCACAACACAAGAAGATACCTAACTCCTGCCACCTCAGTACATGTAATTTTCAACATCACCCTTAAGCTGAGGAAATACTCATTTCCTTGTGAAAATACTAGCTGAAAGGATTTTTAATATGGTAATTACATATTTGCAAAGTTAACTCTGTGGTAAGAAAGTTGCTTTCATATTTTATATATT